>NW_008600424.1:0-9847 GCF_000691845.1 Merops nubicus
CTTTGCATTTTAATGGATATAAATAATGGATAGATTAAAATAAAGCCTAATCTGCTCGTAGATACTCTGTGAGAAATTTATGCATGAACTGTCCATGTTAATTATTTATTATAAATTACGTGTCTACTGTTAGATCCCAATGAAAAAGTATTACAGTCTGTAAGTAACCTAGCCACTCACTGACATTTTAGATGCTGTAGGGTATCCTGCCGCCAGCTGCTGGTGTAGAAGCACGCAGGTCCTTTGTAGGTGCCATGTCTGCCCACGTGGGTATCTCAGACACCCTGGAGCATATCAAGGAACTCTAGATGTCTTTGTTTAGACCTCTGAAAAAAAAAAGTATCAGACATTCCATTTGGCTGCTAGTAATCTACCCTGCAGGACATGAGCGTCCCTCAATTTTGTGCCACAGCTGCCATATGGGTCTCCTGGAGAATGGTATGGTGTCACAGATGCTATGAGACCACTCATTGGAGCATCCTAGGCCTCTCATCAGCTCAGTAGAGCACAAGGATTCAACTGGTCAGCCAGGCTCTTAGAAGAAGACAAATCTTGCTCTGAACTCCAGACTTAGATAGACTTAGATTTTTTAATTTTATAATGACTGTAGATTCTTCTAGCATTTCCATGATACAAGTGAGCATAACATACAGTAACAATGGGCAGAAGTATGCTGTGGACTTAAAAAGTCATTCTAAGCTAGCCAAACTTTTACATTTGGGAATGTGATTTTCATCACATTACAGTTGAAATGTAAATTCAACTTAAATATTATGCCATTTTAGTAGTTTTTCAACTTTTATTATGCCACAGTAGTCCTGTCAGTCTGATGTTATTTTTTTTTTTTACTACAGCCTCAAAAGCCTGTTTCAAAGATGCTATTTTTAAAAAGATGGAAGTTTTATCTTTTTAAAACAGATACTAGAAGGGATAGTGGGAATGGTATAGGGGAGCAGTCATTACCATGTAAAAATCCATGCTTGTGAAGTTTTATCAAAGCATTACCTGGATATGGCAACTAATTAAGTACTCTCTTCACATTGTAAATGTTGTTGCTACTGCTCATTTTTAGAGTAAACACTATCCTTGCTGCCTGATGGTATCAGAGATGGCCAAGACCTAGTGGTGCTCTGCTCTGCAATTTCTATGTCCCAGTTAGCAATGAATGAGATGAAAACAGGGAGTATGAATGCTCCTGCTACTTTACAACTGATGGTCTTCCTGTTTTATTCTTTGATTACCCAAAATAACGTCTGTGTGATCACAGAACACACCATTTGTTTGTAATCTTGCTACAGTTACCACATTCAGAGCTTAAATAAACAAGTTAGAAGCTTGTATGCACTGTGGTATTGCAAGGAGCTGAAATCACCAGTTTAGACAAGCTGGACAATACATGTTTAACTTCAATAGGAAGAGAGGAATATTAAGAGCACAGTTTGTATCAGGTAGTTGATTTCAGAATGTTACAGAATGTTAACTTCAATTTTTGTTAGAATTATTTTTTTCCATAATCAGAAGTTACAACTGATATTAATATTTTGAAAACTAGACTTCTTTAATGCTTCCAGAAATTCAGAGGTGCTTGTTAAGTATTGTGCTTTTGGCAAATTTCTTTACAGCATGGAAAGATTCACAAATATGGGAAGTTTAAGAATCTGTCAGAAATCAACTGTTAATTGACTTCACTAAACTTAAGGTTCAATATATCAGTCATACACTTGACTTCATCCACATGTGGCCAAATACCCAGACAAAGCAGTAAACTTTTCCATTCTATTTATCAAAGACAGCAGCTCTAAGACAGGAACACCATCTGAATTGCTGCTGTGAATGAGTGACAGTGGAAGCATGTTGAGTTGCTGGGAGGATTTTAAAATGTTTTTTAAATGTAAAGATGGTCAAATTGCTGCTAGTTGCCTACTTAACCAGAAGGAAATTCCTCGTGACATAAAGTCCATGGTGCATAAAAAAATTAACTGTATGCAAGACTAGTTCCAAGTATTGTACTGCTCATGTCTGCTATAACATACCTTGTCAAAAATCCATTAATACAACCACAGTTGAGTTGGGCAGACTCTTGGCAGATTGAAATAAGGTAGCAAGAGTGTAAGTCCGCCTAGATTTGATTCATTACTGCATTACAGTAAAATTACCATTACCACCTAAAGGCAAAATCTTTTTTATAATAAAATATTGAAGCTTACATTTATTTTGAGCATTTGACCAGCTGAGCTTGTATTATAAATTGAGCATTTTTTTGGCAGTTTTTTGATGGTGTTTTTAACCCAAAAGTATTTATTTTCCTCAAACCTTAAAGCATTATTCTGGAGCTATGATAATAAGTATCAGGTTTTATAATTATTGTAATTTAATTTAGCAATGAGAACTATATTGTGTAGCAGCACAAAGATACAGTTTTAATATCTCCTTAAAACAATGATCATTTCTATCACATTATGCACTTGCCTGCTGCTCAAATAATGGACTCTTTTCTCCTTTGCCTTCACTATCCAGAGGGTAGCTAAACCAGCTCTAGTGGAGTTTTAGGGTAATTATTTTTTTTTATTTGTCCCTCATTTACACCTTAAGTAGGTGAAGAAGTTTGTAAAGTAATTTGCAAATGCACCTTTATAGGCATGAGGGTACAATTCAATAGTCCTTGTGCTCATAGATCACCTAGTTGCCATTGAGTACTTCACCTGTGCGTGCCAGAAACTAATACTCATAATAGAGCATAGCTGACTATGTAAAAGGCTGTCACGGAAGCTAGTGGGTATAAACTAGCCATGAATAAACGTGTGGATATTACAGGAAGTTTTCAAACACACAGATCATCATAGAATTGCCACCCACCAGGCTGTAACATGGGATTTACTTTAACAGAGGGCTGGACTCAGGACATTGTTTCAGACCTTTAATAGCTTGAGACCATCAAACTGAAGTCTGTCTTTCTTAGAATCATAGAATCAGTATGCTTGGAAAGGACCTCTAGAATCAAGTCCAACCTTCCTCCCACCATCTCCCTAACCACCATACCACAGCCTCAGGTGCTACATCTACTCATTTTTTGAACACTTCCAGGGATGATGACTCCACCACCTCCGTGGGCAGACTGTTCCATTGTCTAACCACTCCCTCACTGAAGGAATTCTTCCTATTACCCAACTGAAACCTCCCCTGGTGAACTTGAGGCCATTTCCTCTCATCTCATCATCAGTAATATGGGAGAAGAGACCAATAACAGCCTCACTACAACCTCCTTTCAGGTAGCTGTAGAGAGCAATAAGGTCACCTCTCAGTCCCCTCGTCTCCAGACTAAACAACCCCAGTTCCCTCAGCCACTCCTCACAGGGCATGTTTTCCAGCCCTCTCACCAGCCTCGCTGCCCTTCTCTGGACCTGCTCCAGCACCTCCAGTGCCAGAGCATTGCAGAACTCCCTTTCAGACCCTGAACCCATTTGGTTTGTATGAAAGGTGTGGTTTTGAATCAAAGTCAGGGTACAACCAGGACATGTTTGGACCTTTGCATCCATGCTCCACAGTGCAAGTTGTACTTTGTGGCACACAAATTAATAAGAGTTGGACTGCATTTTTAATATGCAATGTTTTCAATTTGGAGTTATTAGCCAGAAATAAACAAGTCATGCAAGTTATGCATTGTATCTTATATGGATTTCAGTAGGCTTGGGAAAGATGGATATGGTTATATTGTACCAAAGAATCTTCTGATAGTGGAATTCATCATCAAAGAAAGAGATAGCTTTGAATCTAACTTGATTCAATGCAAAAATGCAGTAAGAAATTGGGTGGTATGAAAAGAGTCCGGGCCCACAGGGAATAAAACATCAAACAAGTTCAGCACATAGTGGATATTTTAAGAATGGATGTGTACCTTTATTATTCTCATAAGTTGTAAGCAAAGTAGTGGTGAAGAACAGGGGCTAGGTATAACTTAACTCGGCTTAAGTATACCTGCAAATAACAAATGGCCATTCCTCATTAAAAAAGTAATGAATCTAACACCCTTCTGAAGGAGACAGCACATCCTCTACAGTACCCAACAACTGCCTACCTGGGTTAAATGGGCAGCTGGTTCTGCAGTGATCAAAGGGAACTGAATTGTTTCCTTTGAAACAGAAGCTTTTCAAGGTATCGAAAACTTCTGGTAACTTCTAGCCTGAAAGCTCCTAGTATTCAATAAGGTCTTGAGAGAGCTATTTTTAAAACTTTGCTGTGCTTATCTTTATTTTTCACATGCTTTTGAGTTTTTAGAACTCATCTTTAAGAAAACAGCCTTGAAAGAAATCTGTCATGAATGAATTCATAAGCCAAAAATTAATTAAATAAATAAAATAATTTTTGCCCTTCCCAGTCTGACAGTGGGACTATTTTCCTTAAAAGACTTCTCAGTGCTTATATATTCCAAAAGTGATTTCTTTGGAGCATAGCTCCTATAATGTTTTTCCTGGAGGGAGTGCAGTAGAAGTCCAGGAGGATAGCCAGAGGCTGCAGAGCACCAAGTGCAAGGACAGGCTGCAGGAACAGAGCTTGTTCAGCCAGGAGAAGACAAGTCTGCCTCTTGCTTTACTCCACTGTCCAAAGGGGACTGCAGAGAAGGGGGACCTCTCTTCAGACAGCTCCTGGGAATTGAGAAGGGGCAATGGGAACATCGCAGCAAGGGATACTTCAGCAGGCATATGCTCTGCTCTGCGAGCACCAGGGGAGATTGCCCAGAGAGGTGTTGGAACCTCCATCCTTGGAAACTTTCAAAATGTGATTCAATAAGGCCCTGTGTAACCTGAACCAACATTTAAGTTGGCCTTGCTTTCAGCGGGTGGTTGGAGTGGATTACCTCCAGAGGTCCCTCCCAACATACATTTCTTATGATTCTGTGCTTCTGCTGAATCACTCTGATCCTGTTTTCTAACTGGACCCTAATATTTTTAAAGAGTGTTTTTTGACTGTGGAGGGTCAGAAAGTCATTCTCACTCTTTTTTTTTTGTAAAATATTGGATAGTATGGTATGAAGTAGGAACCTTGTACCTGTAGAACTTAATGTGGACCAGAAAACTGCTCCATCCTCACATCTTCAAATTTTGTGTAATATATTATGCATCTACAGTAATCCATGTGATCATGCTGAAAAAAAAAAAAAGTAATCCTAATCTGAACCATGCTATAAATATTTGGGATTTCTAATTTCTTTTTGTCAAATCAGAATTTTTATATTTCATGAAACACTTAGAAATAATTTTTCTCTTTAGATAGGTAAATCACCTATACTGCTGCTCTCTGCTATCCTAAATCTAAATTACTCTTTGTAGAAGGAAATGGCTTAATAAATTGGTACTGTGTTGAAGCTAGAGACATTCTTGTTTATCAAGGACTTTTCTGAGAACTGGCTACTCATTACCCAAAAATCTGGACTACATGAGTTTTAGCTTCTGACTTTTGTATTGAGATATGTTTCTCTTGGCTTTAAAGAATTGTTTAATCTCATTTTGTTTTAAATTTGTACTGCAGCATACATTTCTGAGGTTGCAGGAGTTTTTTTTGTAAACCGCCTAAATATTCCAATTGATAGGTCTGGGAAACATTTTCACTTTTTAAATTCAGGCAGCCTGTCGTGTACTTGAGAAATTATTTGTTAAAACCAGAAGGAAGAAGAGGTGCAGCTTTCTTTACTGATGCTTCAAAAGCTTGTATGGTTTTAAGTGCATCACTGGTCACTGGGACAAGACAGTCCCAGTGATTGGTCTTGTGAAACAGTAAAGTGATTTTTTTCTGCTCATGTTCCATTTTATTACTGTTTGGCAAAGGATATTCTGTTTGTGTACCATCAGTTTAAAGTGTGCTTTTATAATTATACCTATATAGCCTTTTACCCTCTGTTGTAAACATTTATGCAAAAGTGCCTCAGCACCTACCTGAGAGCTGATGAGATGTTCCAGGACATCATTTGGAATAGGGCTGAATATGGTTAACCACCATCCTGTCAGATGCAATGATGCTGTTGGCTTCCTGTATTGCCATGTATATCTGCAACATGGTGGCAATAGTGAGTGTCTTGACAGCATCAGTGGAAGTATTTACCCGAATGGCAACAAGTGCCTCTTTTAACAACAGCTAGACACCATTTAGAGCTAGGACATTTTGTCTGTTTGTGGCACTGAAAATTTACACAGTGCTTTGCTCCTTATCCCTGTGAGTAAGATGCCTTTTATGTTTACAGACTTCTCTCCTTTAGATTAAATTAAAATTTTATTTTCAGAAAAATTACACTTAATCCATTAAATACTATATTGAGTGGAGTAAAACAACTTGCAGACTTCCCAGCTGAGATTTTATCCATTTTATATTTCAAGAAAACAGGAAGAACCAGCATAGTTTGCTAAATCATTCTTTTTTCTTGATCAATATCCTATGTATAAAACTTTCTAATAGAAGAAAATTCTCTGACTATAATTCTTCAGCATTGTTAATCTCCCAAATTAAACTCCACCTATGTGCAGATGTCTCATCCCCTTGAGCATGATTTATCACAATAAAATTTAAATATAAGCTTGTCTTACAACAGGCCCACAAATTGAACTGCCTGTTAGATACTTTATGTCCCTTTGGTTATGAACCTGTTCACAATCCTACCTATAATTACTAAAATGCATCACTTGAAACTTTTGATGAATTTGTATTTAAAATATGAAGTGTTTGATGCACATGTAACTCTGAGAATAAGTTTAAATGCATCTTAAATTGAGGGAATCTATAATAAATTGTTTCTATTTGTTTAAAAAAAATCAGAATGTCTTCTGCCTTTCTAATGTCTGATACAAATGCCCATGAATTACCCAGTAATATGACATATCGGAATTTCTGTCAGTCATTTTTGCCAGTCTTACATTTTTTGAGTGCTTTCTCATGTCACTATTAGATATTTTCTCTGAAAATAACATGAGGGTAATGGGCTTTTAAAAACCTTGGGCTGAAATGAAATGTTTGGGTTGATATATTTGTACTGCCATTTTAGCTTGGGTTTGAGCTCACCCTTGAAACTGCACTCCCTAAATAATCCTCATTCAGTTTTTAACCCTGCAGCCACTTAACCAGTGTGCCATGTGGGGAAGGACAAATGCATGATGGGTGCTGCGTCCCACCTCAGCCCTGTCCCCACAGGCACTGTGGATGGAAGCAGCTCAGGCCATGGTGAGTAGGAACCCACACACACTCATATAAAAAAAATATATAAAATAACCCCATTGAGACCTGTTGTTATCAGTGTGCCTTATTGGGTAACAGTGATCCCCTCATTGTAATGATCCTTTCCCCAGTGCTTGCTAAATTACCTGTCTTTATGTAAAATACAGATCATAATGACAAATGTCAGCTCACAGGCATCCAGGAGTACTGCATTAATATGAATATATATTGTGATGTTACTACTTCACAGAGGAAAATACTTAAATTTGTGGGGAAGGGTTCCTAGGTGTAATTTTCCATTACAGAAAATACCCCATACACTGTAATTGTTTGTAATGAACCATGTGGACCATGGCTTTCCAGCTTTCCAAGGAAGCTGTGGAGAACAGAGTCTAACCTGCAAAGCCAGTTAGAGGCACCAAGACATACAGTCCCAAGCTCCTTTTTAGAATGTGAATTCCACAGTTTTCTTATCCAGACATCTAAATAACTTTATGCCAAAAAGCCATTATGAGTCTGTCTGTAAGTCACTAAAATTCAAGGACATCTGGAAATTTGATCTTGGTGCAGTCTAGTGAATGAAGCTCAGAGCCAGGAGCTTACAACTCCTCATTGCTCATCTGATTTTGCTGCAGATATATTGCCTATCATTAGTCAAGCTATATAAACGCCATGCCCTGGTTTGCCATGCTGCACTGATGGAAGCAATAAATACCCTGGAACCCTGCTAATTAGAGCATGGTACAGTCCTGCTGCTAATCAGGCTGGTGAAAGTTTGCTGTACTACAGCTAATGGAAAATACATAATCTTCACCTGTGCTACAGATTTTTCCATTCAAAATTGGGTTTTTTTGAAGTAAAATGAAACAAAATAAGCCAGTGTTTTCCAGTGCTTGCAATAAATTTATTTCTGTAGGATAATCGCTGCTGGTAACACAGAAGTTGATGTTGAGAAAACTCAATTATTTACACTAGTTAATATCCAGAATGGTAAGATTTCTCTGTGTCTATGCTGCTGGGTATTTTTACGTTTAGCAAGTTAAGACATTCTGCAAAGCACAATTGCATATAATTTTCTATCCAACAGCTTGCCTAATATTTTTATGCAAATATCACAATTAGGAGTGGGCCAAATGAACATGAACACTTCTAATTACTTCCATATTGTGATGTGATTTAAAACTGAATATTCTGCTTAGTATTGAAGCATTTTTATATTACAACACATCCTGTTTAGCTCATTTAGCAGCTTCAATATGATTTACAAAGGAAACAGAAGTTATAAACGTTTGCAACCTCGTTTTAAATGTCAGGTAAGGCTGTAGTTTGGAGATACATCCTCCACACTCCTCCTCAGCACTACTTTTTCAGTCTTTTCCTCTAGCAAGATCAATGTCCTGCCGTTTCAAGACTGCATCCACAGCTTGAAATCACATCACCTTTACCCGTTGTTTTTCCATCCATCACATCAGATGTTTTGTCTTCTTGTACTTAGTTTATTAGTTTTATAGGGTCCGCATGATCTCTTGCATTTTGTATTCTCTAAATCCACTGAAGGCTGATGTATTGTATACTCATAAGTCACATTTACCACTTAAAGGCCATAATATGTTGCTTCTGATTGTTCATATGTCATCTATTCCATTTTGATTAATTAATGCCATTAATTAGAGCATGGTAATCTAGATTAAATCACAGTTAAGGAGAGGGTTGTTACATCCTAGTGTTACAATTTCCTGTTTGAATACAAATCCTCTCATTACTTCTGTGTGCAAGAAGGAGCAAAAGCATTTGGCTCACAACCAAAATGACTTCTTAGCATTGAGGCTGGGGCGTTAAGGAGCCCTGGTGTGCCCAAGCATGGTGCCACGGGACGGGGCGAAGGCAGACTGCTCTCTTCCCTCACTCCTGCTGGGAGGATGCAAAGTGATACCCAGGTGGGACGCAGAGCACGGCTGTCAGGAGCTGCACTGTCCTTATGCACAGCAGCAGAGCAGCCGTGCTCTTCTGCTCCATAGCCTTCTGAGGGGTGCTCTGAGGTCACCCTCAGGTGATGGTCCTTATCCCCACAGATCTATTCCGGAGGGTGAAGCAGAACGTGGGGTGGAGGCGATGCTAGTCTTTAAATCCCAGAAGTCATGACTAATAGAGTTAAATGAGAAGACAAATATTGCTTTTCTCTCCAAAGCAAGGATAACAATAATTTCTAGATTGTCAGAGTGCTATTACTGTGGAAAATCTGTTTGCCAGTCTTTCCAAAATCTTGCTACTCTTACTGCAATTCCAAGTGGTTAATGGCTGCATGACAAAAATGGGACAGAAGCTGGCAATGGGTTGTTAGGACGTGAAGAGAAGGCCAGGGGTTCTCAGCCATCTCAGAAGGCCAGCTGTCCATTTGAGCCTGTTTGTGGCTCCTTACACGGCACCGTGCGATCCTCACCTGCACCGGTGCCCATGCGTGGACACAGGATCATTGTCTCCAGATCAGTCATTCTTGTACCTCTCATAGCCACCACCATGGAGAGCCAAGTGTTCTGCTCACCATCTTTTTTACAAAGAAAAAAGATAAAGAGGTTTTCAGGACAAGGTTGGTTTGAAGCTCATGTTAAGATGACTTTAATATAGAATCATAGAATCATAGCATCAT
>NW_008600425.1:0-12536 GCF_000691845.1 Merops nubicus
TAATATTAATATTCTATAGTAAATTATCTCCAACATTATGGCAGTTTGGAAAAGTAACCATTTCTCCATTTTTTTATTAAAAGCTGCTCCTACAGTACACACAAAACTATTTTTTCAGTTATATTCTCACACTTTTTCAGCTAACCCTCTTAAATGGCACATATATATCTTATTAGTGTTACAAATCTGCTTATATTTCTAAGATGCATAAAGGTGAAATTAAACACTGATAGTGCGTACACAGGCACATCCCTCTGTAGACTAGTCACTTCAGTGATTCCAGTGTTGGTATTTCATAAAAAATACAGGCCTGTTAACAAATATGTCTTGCTAGTGAGGTTAAGAATGAGAGCAAGAAGTAGGTGCAACAGAAGCCATTAATTTTATGCATAAGAATGATAGTCCCATAGGAAATGTTTGGACACATGTACAACTGGCTGGATGTTTGAGTTTCTTCTGAGGCTGCAGTTCTGCTATCGCTGAAAACTCACACTTTCTCTTTAAAAAATGCTTTCTCTCCTGTTTGTAATATCCAGTTGGATTAACTAGGGTATTTCAAAAGCTATCTCAGGTTTTAGTCCTATTCAGCATCACTGGCTGAGATTATGGTGTTGAGCTGTCAAAGGTATACTCCGATTCTGAATCAAGAAAACCACGCTCAATAAATCAGTTTTACATTACCAGGAATCAAAATTTACCTGAAGCTGAAATTGTCTTAAAATGGCAGAGTATATGAGACTGTAAATTACTGATGTCAGGCTATTTGTAACAAAGCAAACAATGCAACAGATTTTTTTTTTTTTTTTTCTTTATTTTTTTTTTCCCCTGTGAGGTATACATGTAATCCAGCTAAGATAAATGACTGTGTTTAGTTCAATGGATTCCTTGGCTCTGGCTCACCAGCACTCCCAAGACTATTTATTGTAGCAGCTTAAAATATTATCCATTTTATAGTCTTCTAAATCATTTTCTTATCAGAAGATAGTCTCTGAATTGGAAAAAATATTGCAGTTGTGTACTTCATGAAAAAGTCATTAGAAGAGGCAGAGGATGGTGAAAGCAGGAGTAAGAATGCAACAAAGAAAACCACCATCAAACTAACAAGTATATAAACCCTGCATGACAGATATTTACTGATGATCATAACTGACAGTTCCCCATGAATTCAAAGGGGACAAAGGGTGCTCAGCACTGATTAAAATTAGATCTCACTTACTTTACTTATCCTGCAAGGCTTACAACAGTTCCAAAAAGTGCTATTTTCTTTGTTTTTTTTTTAATTGAAGAAGTTTCCCAGTAAACTGTTTTCCTCAATAAAAGTAGTTTACATAGCAAGAAATGCATGGGATAAATGCTTTCATAGAACTCTTCATTAAGTAAATAGGTTTAAGAAATGTAAAGAAAGAAATTATTTTTGTATTTCATTTTTTATAACCTGAGGATAACGATCAACAGGAGCTTAAAGTTATGGTAAAAAAATCAATAAGAAATGAGAATTGTGGTGCAAATGTAAATATAATGCAATTTTTAAACCTTGTCAGAAAAATGCTAAGATATTTCTACTTTTTTTTTTTGTTTTTCTACAGTTTGCTAACACTTTTAATAGGCTCTGTTCTAGCAGACTCAACATAAAAAAAAACCAACACTGGTGATTAGTTTTTGGATGAAATCTTTAAGTGATATCAGACACAGCTGTTCATATGCACCTTCTGTTTGAACCACTACAGCTTGTTCTGAAACTGCACAAAAAAAGGAAACTGTGTGCAGCAAACTTTGATTGTACACCAGACTACTTATAGTATGTTCTTTTAGAAGGAAAAAAAAAAAAACAAAAAAAACCCCAGACAAACAAACCAAAAACTAAACCAGCACACTGTTAGATAACATACTAATGTATCCTCACCTCCATTAGTGAAATTTCATTCTAAAAGGGTATTCTGGACAGATTATAACAATTTGGGAAGCACATTAAATACTTAGTTTTATTTTTTTACTGTGAATGCTATTCATTTCACTTATCAGAATCAAATTAAATATGCTAATAATGACTTTTAACGCTATGTCTTCACAGGAGCCTTTACATCATGAAATCAGGTCAAACATCTCAAATTCTCATACTTAAAGCCTGTTTCCTCTAAATAGTTGTAACAACATGACTTATATCTGATGAAATAGTAAAGTAGGGTTCTTTGTTTTTTAAGACTGCTGTACAGTTTTGCTGTACAGACATTAAACTTTGTGCAAGTTTAGGAACTTGAAACATAATGCAGCAACGCAGAAGAAGAAGAGGCATAAAAAAAGATTAATTCAAAGTAAACTCACAGCAATTTCAAATTTTAAATCTCTAAGCAGATCAAAACAGAAGATTCAGGAAAAAAAATCTCCTACAAAACCATTTATTTTCTCTTAATAGATTATTTCCCTCATCCACCCAGTCAGTAGGCAGTCACATATTCACCTTTGCATATTAAAATCAGGCAAGTTAAAAAAACATACCCAGTCACCTCTGTGCTGGATTGGTTAGAACTTTGTGCTTCTACAGCTGTTGCTTACATAAAAGTATTTAGTACATTTATCATTTTTATTGAAGCGGTCTTAAATAGCAAATATTAACCTCTGCAAAGGTATGAAAATTTTTACTTGTGATGATTCCATCACACTCATGGTTGGACTGCCTTGGCTTTAGTACCAATTTTTACCTCTTAAAAGACACAGTAGGCAGAGTATCTTGAGCTTGTATATCTGTGTTTCTTATCTTCAATAGTTCTTTTTTACTTATGATACAAGAATAGATCAGATTCTTAACAACCAGTCACAGAGATTCTGCAGATAGTCTGATAGTTAAAATAGTGAGTTACAAGCAATTTGAAGACACTGAAGGACAATTATAATCTTTTGTACATTGGTTGAACTCATTAGCCTTCTAAACAATTTTCCAAATGTCCTAGTGGAATTAGAAAAAGATTTCTGTGGCTAAAGTAAAAGATTTGGACTTCAAAAAGTATTTAATCAGGAAACACATGGAAGAAGAGAAGAACTGAAAATTTTCTTAAGTACAACAAAGCAAATGTTCCTACTTATGCATGAAAAGATGTTTGAGAGGAAGGTCTTGACATCCATTTTTAGGGCAGACCTATATGCTGCCAACAATGTATAAAAAGAGGGCAGATAAAAGCGTCGCTATCAATTCCCTAATGAAAAAATTCTCAGCTTCTGACCCTGAAGTTCCTGTAAAGCTGGTAATGCGCTTAAAAACTCCTCACTGGGCAACTGCTTAGGATTTTAGATGCTGCTGAAAGGTTTTGTGAAAATTCTTGTGTGAAGCATTTGTAAGGATTAAGATTGAAAGCAGAAAGGGAAATACAGAGTATAGTTCTGAATTTCTGTGGAACCAGGCTCTCACTGGGCTATGCTGCATGGTGGGGGGGAAGGAGCAGCCGGCTTTGCTTCTGGGAGAAATAATTCCCTGCTTTTCTGCATTTCCACTCATGCCTTAGGAGGGCTCAGAAGGTGTTATAAAGACCTTGGAGCCTCTGCAGGTGCCAGGATCAAGTCTTCTGGGATTTTGCAGACCCATTGTGGTCCTGAAAACACACTAAAGGAGCTGTTGCCCACAAAATATTGCAGTGTTTGTAATCTTAAAATAGAAAAGAAGTGTGATATGCCAAGACATTCTAGCCTTCTTGATGCAAGGGATTTTAATAAATATCAGTTATGTGATCACCACAGCCCTCAGAAAGGAGCAAGTGAATGTTAGTAGCAGATACACAGGAGGATGTTCACACGTCCCCCTCCATGCGTATTTGTGTATCTTAAGTCATCCTCAACACTCTCCCTTTCCAAAAGTAACCATTTCCTCTGTTTTTGTAGTTTCAGCTGCTTGTGCAATAGCTCGCCAGCCTCTTTCAATCCAAATGCCCAGTGCAAGCATTAGAGAAACAGCAAGTGCAGAAGAACACAATAAATGACAGGTAACACATGGTCAAAACATGGCTTGCACTCTTTTCATTACAGCAAAAAGAGGGTGTAACATTCTCATTTCAGACCAGGCCAGATATATTTTTGGTTTTGCTTTTTAGTTTTTGTTTGTTTGTTTTTTAACCAGAACATTTGTCTTAGAAACATGCCTTTAGTAGTACTAAGTGGGTACTGCTTTCCCTATGTGGGGAAAGGTATTTGTTTTGTTTTCTTCCAAATGACAACTTATTCTGTTTCTCAAGCCATTTGCACTCTCTAACCTGTTGTCCAGCAACAATGTATATGTAGTAAATTTTCATATCCTAAAAGCAGTAACCAGAACTGAAGTTTAGATCACCAGTTCCTTAGCTCTTTCACCTCAAAGTAGTAGGCATCTACTATTATGGAAAAAAAAAAAAAAAAGAAATAAAAAATCTCAGCCTGACTTTTAGATCTTATGGTTTGATATATAAGAATGGATAGCTGTGGGCATAAGGGAGAAGAAATCCTGTAAAATGTGCAGTTTTGACCCGCAGTCATTTAGAGACAATAAATGTGAACCCCTACTGTGACGTTTTTATGGAGCTACATCTTTAGGGTAGAACAAAGCTTTAAGAACCACCTCTGAGTGATATAACTTATCATCATACCATGCTAGATTGAACTGAATGTAAGTGTCATGCTGGCAGCGCTCTGATTGCATTGCTTCTGCTCTTACCTAGATAACAGATGTCGTTTCATGTCAGCAGGAGACTTCTCCACATCCTCTGGCCTATTTACTGGTTCCAATTTGCATGTTGCCACTGGGCAAGACATTCATAAACATTTGATGAGCTTATTGGTAGGCTTCTGAAGCTCTGATTTCTCAGTCATTAGAGTTTAATATCGATTCAGCTGGGATCTGGTCAGATGTGTAATAGCACTGAGATATCCAAAAACAATTATTCAAAATAAATGCATTAAAAAACAGAGAAGACACTGGAAGTCTGAGTGGCTCTAGGTTCTTGTTTCTATATCAAGTGACATCTTACTGACTGCAAAATTAGTAATTAATTCTCTGGTTATGTACCAGGAATCTAAATGTCAGCATGTATTCAGGAGCCAATGTTATTGATATTTTTTTTATACTTCACAAAACATTGCTCAGATGGCATCTCAGTTCTCGGGATGCAAATATATTTGATATGTGTCTCTTTCTGGACAGTCTACTGCCTACAGTAATGCTGTTTGCATACATGTTAGACATCTTTCTAGTTCTGCATCAGTTCCTTCAACGTACAGCTGTTCAGCTATTGACAAAACCTAAGCTAAACAGCCCCAAAACTACTATAATATCTCTTTTCTGACTGTCAGTTCATAGTAAGATTGATTTTAGCTGCAGGAGATTCCCAGCTGCATTCTGCTGAGCTGTCTGCATGAGATGCAAGTTGTGTCATTTAGCCATAAATTATGCGTGTACTGTAGGGTCCTCTTTGCAGTGACCAGAAAATCTCAGGCTGCATCATCACAGTGAGACACATGTAACTTCACTAGAACATTGCTTATTCATTGCTACATTTTCATTTTCATGGTGTGTATGCCATGGATTGACTTGCTGTAATGGTTGATCATGAATGTGGGTCAGATTTATCCTCATCCTGTGACAACTCATCCCAGATTTTTTTGTTGATTTGGAGGCTGGTGGTATTTGTTGTTTTGCTTTTAGTTAGTGATTGCAATTCATTCAGCTGCCAGAATTTTAAGGCAGAGAAGTATATAGATAATCCCTTTCCCTATTTCCTCCCAAGCACTTGTGCTATGTTGCCACTTTCACAGTTTCTTTCACTTGCTCCCTAGTAGAAGGACCTTAGGGGGCTTTCTGAGTCTTTCAGTCTGGCTTGACAACCTTCTCTTCTGCTTTGCACACATGTAGCTCATGCTCTAAGGGCTGTACTCAACAGCTCCTTTTTAATCCTCTTTAAGATTTTGATTCTTCCTCATTTTCTTGGATGGTTTGCCATTGACTACAATTATAAATAATTGATTAAATGCTAGTTATAAATCATTTACACTTTGAATGTATTTACACAGCTATTAAGAGGCCTAGAGAAGACATGACTGTTGCAGCATCTCCTCCCTCCTCCACACCTTCTGTCAAGGAGTTCTTCCTACATTCAAACCATGTCTGCAATATTATAAATCACACAAGAGTTAGGCAACAAAGTGAAGCTGACAAAACAGATTACAGAACGTTGAGTTTCAGGGCATTTTGCTGGCTTTTTTTTTTTTTTTCCTGTAGGTTCTAACTAACAGACTTTCTGTGGATTTGCATAAGCATAGGAGGATTGTACAGTGCAGTGAAATGTTGCTAGCTTGAGGCTGAAGTATGGTCATAACAATGAGAAAAGATAAATAGTTTTGGAAGAGTATGTGATGCTTAAGGTGATCAGTTAAGGGACTAACTTTTTGCCCTGTTTCCAGTCAGAACTACAACCTGCAATAGTTAGAGAATTCCTGCCATTCAACAGCAGAGGCTGCTGACTGCCATGTGTGTTGATGGAGGTACAGGCATGTTTATTTGTATTTTGTTGCATAATTTTGAAATTATCATATTTATTAGATTAAGTTATGGCAGTGTATTTTGATTACTGTTTCAGTTTTTAGCCACTTTAAAAAGGTGTCCAATATAATTTTTTTTTAAATTAATTCCTACAGGCACAACGTTTTCATTCTCCATAGTTAACAACACTGCTTTCAAATTTTCATTTACCATGAAAACAATTGTTTCCAAAAGCAATCACAGAATAACAGGTGTTGGAAGTAACCTCTGGGGATCATGTAGGCCCACTGTCAAAGCAGGTTTGCCTAAATCAGCTCACACAGGAACGTGTCCAGGAGGGTTTTTAAAATCGCCAGAGGAGGAGATTTCATAGCCTCTGTTGGCAGCCTGGTCCACTGCTCCATCACTGTCACAGCAAAGAAGTTTTTCCTTTAAACAGAACTTCCTTTGTCCTAGTCTGTGTTCATTGCCCTTTGTCCTACCACTGGGCACCACTGAAAAGAGATTGGCCTAATATTCTTGAACCATCACCTCCCCACCTTTAGATATTTATGAGCACTGATAAGATCCCCTCTCAGTCTTCTCCATGCTAAAGTGCTTGAGATCATTCAGCTGTTATTCATCAGAGAGATGCTCCAGTCCCCTAAACCCCTTTGGAGACTCCAATGGACTCTCTCCGTTAGTTCCTTGTCTCTCTTGACCTGTGGAGCCTATAACTGGACAGAAGACTCCAGATGGGGCCTCACTAGGGCAGAGTAGAGGGAGAGGAGAACCTCCCTCGACCTGCTGGTCACATTCTTCTTAGCATACCCCAAGATACCATTGGCCTTCTTGGCCACAAGGGCACACTGGGGGCTCATGGTGGACTTGTTGCCCAAGAGGACTCCCAGCTACCTCTACACACAGCTACTTTCCATTAGGTCAACCCCTAAACTGTACTGTTGTGTTCCCATTCACTCAGTTCTCCGGTGTATATTTATTTATATATACTTACTTCCAAGAGTACTCTTAGGTTATGCGATAAAGCTCATCTACATACTCCCAAAAGAGCGCAGAGAAACAATGGAGAAGAGAATTATTTGGGAGACTCCCAAATAATATCATTAAGGATTCCTGAGAACTGAATATCCTCTCCAAGCCCCTGCCAGGGCTTTCCCAGCAGAACTATCAGCCCTAGTGTCCAGATCTGAAGCCTATCACCATGAGTGTCTGTGTGTGATCTGTGTATCCAGCCATGTATATGTGCACACACAAGGTGTTTAAGTGTGTTCTGTGCATCCCTCGTGCTGGGGATACGTCTTCAGCTTTGTAACCATTTGGACCTGGGGACAGAGTGTGCTTCTCTTGGACTGTTGGATCCAGTGTGATACATTTTCTGCTAACACTTTTAATAAATTATTTTAAGAAAGCCAGCAAATAAATATGTATTTCAAATCTCATAATATTCAGATTTGTTCTAAGAGGTATGAATTATTTTAATTTCTGCCAGACATTTTTTAAAGTTAAGTGCAAGAAGAAACAGCATATTTTTAGACAACTTCTTATAATCAGCAATATCTGTGTTTGGAAATATGGAAAAAAAATTGCTAAGGAGCTTAAGATTCAGAGTGTAGTTTTCTGTGATTTATTGGTGGGGGGTTGGTTTTTACTTCAGCTAAAAGCATATTCTCCATTCATCCATATGAGCTTTTGAGAGCATATTTCTGATGTGCTATCAACCATCTTACAATGAAATTCCTAACTCAAGTTAGTCTGTGACACTTTCAGAGTGCAAAGTATATAACTGTTCAGCTGATACAAATTGACACCAACATGCCAGTTTTGGAGAGTTACTTCTTTTGTGTCATCTGAAACCAGTTTGAAAATCTCCAGACTATTATTCCAATAGAAATAAAATATTTGTGCCTTCCAATTCTACTTCATTAATTCCTCAACAAACAGACCAAACATGAATTATAAAGTGACAATATGTTAGCAATATTAATTTAGTATGCAAAAGAAACTTTCCAATGTTTTAAAGCAGCTAGGACAATTTATTTCAAATGCATACATTTTTGGCTAAATTCCCAACAAGAGCATGTAGGTGTCAGTTATAAATTGTCTACGTTTTCTATTCTGTAAACTGGCTTTATTTGCCTTTCAAATGTGAAGTGCAAAATGCTTAAAAAGAAGTCCTATATTAGAAAGACTCATGCTATCAGACACGTCCATGACAATAAGTTGAGGGAAAAAATATTAAAGAAAATATTTTAGGATCATTAAGAACCATTTTTGAAAGTGAGATCCTGAAACACACAAACACATCCACATAAACACAACCAAGTCTGTTGTAGTCACCTATTATTTGAGCAGTATCTCATTTTTAAAGAAAACAATACACTACTATTTATCCATATATAAATTAAAACAATAAGAAAAAGCAATTCATTTTTCTCCACTAACATCTGTTACATTTCTGTATCACAATGCTTTACACTGTATTGAGAATATACTATTGAGATAATGGTGTTGGGAAGCTGTGGTAATGAGAAGCACAGATATATTTGTTCACATGCATATTTTTATACTTCTGCTGCAGAAGACTACAGAACATTTATTTTCATGCAATACATTGAAAACTTTTATATTTGCTCTATGAATATGTTTAGCTTAGCATCACTAAGTCTACACTGGTTTTGTATTTCTTCAGGACAGATTATAAATTGAAATGTCTGTTTCTGAAATTACAGGAGATATGGAGATATGTGAATATTATCTGCAAAGGAGACATTCAGCCTTGATTTTGTGACAATGTTTAATTGGTTTATAAATCATCTAGTTGATAAATACCATGAACTTTGAATTATTCTAATTATTGACTAACTGTAGCAGGTTGTGCTCACAAGCTTCACTTACCACTGGCCAGAAAAATTGCAAGAATTCAGGACAATATATATCAGAAAAGAGAAAACATTGAAGTAAAATGTATATCGAGCTGATTGTACAATTGTGGAGACACAGAAACTGAAAGATGAAAGGTTAAAAAATTAAAAGAGTTATTTGAGTTTATGTGAAGCAAAGAAATATACTTAGCAGTGGTAATATTTTTTTTTTTTCCCAACACAGACTTAGAGGAGAAGAACCTGTCATATAAAGCCATTGATTTTGTTTGCATCATTAAGTTAAAGATGTTAGTTTATTTTACTGGACTGAAAACAAGGTGTTGTTTTTAACACCTACACTGTCTAGAAAGAAAAGAAAAATGTACATGACAAAAAGAAAAGACTGGAAAATTCTTTTAAAAGCATACAGAAAATTGTATTATCTTTTAGATTACCAGATTATTGAAAAAAAAAAAATCTATTAACTACCTGGAAATTACTGAAAACTATATTCACTTTCTAACATCAGTCTTGAAGAAAATAAAAAATTATTAAATCATACTGCTCCAAGTCTTTCACATCTCCTCTGCACCACCCCCAGAAAATCATTCAACAATGGTGTGGGTTCCCACACTTAACCAGAATCTTATGTCTCTACTGACCCAAAATCCTGTCTGAATTTAAAGGTGTGGATCTGACCTGTGAATACTGCAGCTGACAGACTTATGGCTCCAAATAAAAGCACAAATCTATGCATTTCTGTTGGCTTTAAAACCCACTTATCATTTCAGTGTCTGCTTTGGGGTTCTATGATTTACCATGGTCCACCTCTTTACTTGTACGGTATGCAACCATTCAGCTCTGTGTCTTTCTTTACATTGTTTTAATCAGAGTAGTATTGTCTTAAGACGTATGTTGTAATATGCATGAGCAAGTGTGTGAACAAACATACATCTTCGGCTGGATTAAAAAAATTGAGACATTTGCTTTAATAAAATTGAATATTAGTCAATCTTCTTTCCATTCAAATGTTCATATATGTCACTTTTATTTTGTTTAGTAATAAAATATAAACAAGATGGATTATTGAGTGCTTCTTGGAGAAAAAAGTATCACCAGTGACACAATATCTTGACTATTTCTCTGTTTTCTTACTTCCATTCTTGAAGCACGCAACTTTGAACCCTCAGGCAGGATAAAATTTTAGACTCAGGTTGAGTTGTTACATTAAAGAGTGTCCAGGTCTGGCTGTTTGCTTCAGACCCTTGTTCTCATATTGTTCTGTTCACTATTCAGCAAGGATTCAGTATGTTCCAGTAGTAGCCGTGTGTGCTATTGTAGTAACGCTTTAGTTACTGTAGGACTGTAGTGTCAAGTTATAATTACTACAGCCACCTTTAGTTGTTTGTTAATTATGTGACAACATTGTCCCAAGCACAAGAAATTTTAATATTTTACAGAATAACTCATAACTTCCTTACTTTCTTAATTATAAATTCCTGAACGCTTGTTAGGTTTGTGAGAAAGACTTGACAAGAACTTTTAAATAAAATGTGAGAAAGAAAATGGATGAAAGCAGTTAATATTATTAAAATAAGATTCTTGATCCATGGGATATGTGATGAATGATGAACAGCCTTGTTAATTTACAGATGTATTTCAAATTTTAAATGGCACTTAGTACAATCAGAAATTGAACTCCTTGCATTAATATTTCATTAAAAATGAAATGCAATCGAGACACTTAGACTTTTGGACATTTTTAATTAATTTTTTTAATAAACATTTTACATTGCTACATCAACCCATCCAATAATTGAATGTCTGTTGCTACATATAGCTGAGTGAATGGAGAAGGGAAAAGCTGAAAAATCAAAGTTAGTAACAAGTGCATTACAGACATTGCTAGCGTGGGGGCTACATCAATCTTAGCTTCTCCTTGAGCCAGCAAATGTAGTGGTGACAGGCAAAGTTTGCTAATGCCACCTTTGATGGAAGAGATGTTCTGTACCCATATCACATAAATTTCAATATACATGTATGCTTTGAGGCTCTATCACATACATAGTTATCAATAACCAGGTTTTCCTAATGGTTTATCAAATAAATCTGCCCAAGGCATTAGAAGTTTATGAAAATAAATACCACCACACACTTAAAACGTTGAACTGCAAAACTGTTATTTTACTAAACCTTTTGTAAGTATGGTTTGCAGCTGATGATGCAGATTCTTTTCTTTTCAACACTTTAAATATGTAAGATAAGACTATGTAGTGGTTTACAGCCTAAAGTGCATTATGTAAACTGTCAGTTTATGCATTCATGTAAAACTGATATGAGCATTAGTTCAAAAAGCAATGTTTTGCATTTGCTATGACATGGGTCCCTAAGCTGTCACTTTGAAATATTTGAAAACTTGCAGACCAATATTACTTTGTATTGTTAGCTATTATTTTTATGTAAATAGTGCATGAAAATATGAAAATATGTTCATTCTATGACAACAAGTTGCAGAAGTTATAAATAGAAAGCATAAATCACTTAGTCAATCTCTTCCACATACAATGCCTTTATCATTCACTGTTGTAGATATGCCACTGCTGTATCCAGCACCTAGCAAAGAGCAATTTACAACAGTGAGATCCTCATCTCCTTCCTCTCTGTGTAATCCACACTGGGACTAGCCAAAACTTCATTCAAAAGAAGCTGTTTCTTCAGTAGATTTTTATCTTTACTAAAGGATCCTGAGCTTAGTAACTCCTTTTCCGTTCCCACTGCTCACATTTAGTGATGCTTTAGCAATACCAGAATTCCTCTTCCTAAACACCTGATATAGATGCTGCATGCTTTACCACACACCATGTGTTTGGGAGAAGTGCCTCTATTTACCAGCCAAATCACACAGTGCAGCAAGCCTAAATACTGTTGCCAAACGAACGTTTTTCAATGGTGATGAAAATGCACACATTTATATGGAAACTTGTAAGATTTATCTGTTTAAACATGGACCCGCACTGAATGTTCTCATTCTCTTTAGATATATCAAGAATATTTTTACATATATCTGTAAATATATGTTTCTAAATCTATATCCAAAAATATTTATTTTTAAATCAATTTGAATACATAAACATAGACATAGATTTGTATAATGCCCTGGTTTGGGGTAGAACAGAACT
>NW_008600426.1:0-1202 GCF_000691845.1 Merops nubicus
TTCACCGACGCGGAAGTTTACCAGCGGAGTTTCGACCCGCGGGCGTATTTGGAAGAATTCTACACCCTGAGCGACAGCCAGGGACAGCCCAACACATTTCTGATGCAGAACCTGAGGAGCTTGTTTAAAATGTTCTCCTTGGGTGAGTTCCTCCCCCCGAGGTGCTGGGCAGTGTCGGACACAGAGCGAGCTGTAGGCTACAGGAACGCACACACGGCTCTGCGCGCGTGTGGGGCTGTGCACCCCGCGGTCTGCTGGCACCACTCCTGGAGGTACCATCAGATCCGGGCTGGGCAGGGTGGGCATAGGCTCAGTGCCTCTGCTCCAGGAGCGACCTAGTCTACTGGGAGGTGTCCCCGCCCGCAGCAGGGGGTTGGAACTAAAAGATTTTTAAGGTCTGTTCCAGCCCAAACCGTTCTGTGATTCTGTGGTGGGGTTGTGCCGTGGGTCCCTGGCACTTGGGATCGTGTTTCTGGGTCGGGGGAAGCGCAGCCCCAGAGAGCTGCAGGATGTTTCTGTCCTGGGGCACGGTCTCCATCCTCACCAGGATGGTCTTCCCCCCACTCTGCACCAGATGGGCTGAGAGGCGATACCCTGATAGATGTTGGCTGTGGCCCCACCATCTACCAGCTTCTGTCAGCCTGTGAGCACTTTCAGGAGATCACTGCCTTGGACTACACGGACCAGAACCGGCGGGAGCTGGAGAAGTGGCTGAGGAATGAAGCGGGAGCCTTCGACTGGAGACCAGTGGTGCAGTACGTGTGTGAGCTGGAAGGGGACAGGTGAGGCTGGCTTCTGACCCCCGCCACTGACCACGGCGCGTGCGCGAGGGCACAGGCACTGAATAACCACATAATAAGCCTTCATCTATTTATTCGTTTATTGGTTTGCTAGGGAGAAGTGGGCTGAGAAAGAGGAGAAACTGAGAAAGAAGGTGAGGCAGGTTCTGAAGTGCAACGTGACCAAGGCCAACCTCGTGGCCTGTGTCCCTGCCTCCCGCCGACTGCCTCCTCTCCACCCTCTGCTTGGAGGCCGCCTGCAAGGACCTGGCCACCTTCCGCTGCGCCCTGAAGAATGTTGGTGCCCTGGTGAAGCCAGGGGGGCACCTGGTGATGCTCACTGTCCTCCGGGAAACCTACTATGCCTTCAACAAGCAGGTTTTCTCATGCCTCCACCTGGAGAGAAGTGCTGTGGAGGAGGCC
>NW_008600427.1:0-28005 GCF_000691845.1 Merops nubicus
AAACAAATGACCAGATTATAATTGGTACTTGATGAGCACTTGTGGGGTTTGTGTAAACTCTGTAGCTGTGGTGGACTGGGCGTGGTCAGGTGGAAAAGGAGTAGGAGAATGTGTTTTGGATGAAGACATGTTGCATAATTCCCTGCAAACAAAAGGTTGTTGGACTAAGAGATGCTGCAGAGGAGTGAATTGTTTATGCCTGAGTTGTAGTGGTTATATACAGTTTAGACTTTTTGGACTTCAGCTTGTGTTTGTTTTGCATGTTAGCACTTTCCAACCGTACCGTTGAAGTTCTAGTAAAGAAGCTGGGTTCAGAATGCTGTTTAGGTTCCAAATTACACTGAAATTTGCCCTAGATGAATCAAAACTAAGCTATTGAAACCAGAGAGGCTTAGGGGGTTGTTTTAATTGAGAATACCAAAATTAAATCATTGTGACAGCAGAATTTCTCAAGTTAATGCTAATTCTGAACAGTTGAAAAAAAAAATAAAATGCTGAATTTAACTTAATTATGTAAATTCTTCACATAATTGAAAACATGTTAAAGGACTGGTTGAGAGAAGGGTGTAGGGAAGAAGTATTAATGTGCCACTGTGCAGCTTTTGGTCAAAATAATTAATTTCAGGTTTTGTGCTGATACTGTTTTGGTTTGAAGATAATTCCAGGATCTTGCCTGTGGGTCAGGAGGGACAGAAAAGAAATTCAGTGATTGTGAAATAACATTTGGCACTGGTAACTGGTTTTGACCCTTTAGATGCTTGTGACAATTCATACAACTGTCTAGTAATTGGTTAATAGCACCCAGAAAGTTTTGGTGAGAATCTCATTGGGTTGTAAGATAGGATTCTAGGACTTCCATGTCTAGGATTCATGAATATATTACAGTGGAGGAAGAAGGAGGTTTATTATAGAGATATAATGGCGAGTTTGGCATTTGTTTGGCACGATGTAACTAGACCTTATTCAACCTTAGCTTCAAACCTTTCCTTGGAGATACCTGTTGTCCTCCATCTTGTTTGTGTTTCGGCCGTGGGAATGGATGAAGGCTGGGCGTGGGACCTTCCTGCATGCCTTACCTCCAAAACAGAGACTGCCTTCTGTGCCTGTCTGGGCAGTCAGCCGGAGACCTGAAACTGCTGGTATTTTCTGAGCTGGCAAGGGCTCGAAATGTGGCATTGAGCTCAGCTGCTGGGGGAGAGAAACCTCTTACTTTCTTAAGTATCAGTGCCCCTGCCTAATGATCCAAATTAGATATTTTGGCCTCAGAGGGACTTGTGTTTATTCAGCCAGAAAAAGGGCCGTACACTGGTCTCTGTCAGTCTCAGTAAAAGCAGGAAAGCCTGCAGAGAGAATCTTCTCAGATTTTCCCCAGTGCAGGGGCAGGTGATGGGAATGGAGAACCCAGTAAGCTTTTCAGACAAGTTCTGCAAGTTTTATCTGGTAGAGCGCAATGGTAAGCAGCCTGTCATGAAGAAAATTTTTGTTGTTGATGTTGGAAGGTACTTTTATTGCAGCACATGAGTGTAACTCATTAGTCAGAATGCTACTTTAGCCCATTTCGACCCTTTAAAAGGAACTGATAGAAATTTTCTCTAAAAAAAGCTTGCATGCTTAGACTGGTCATTTCAATGATAAAGCTCATCTCTTATTTCTGTGATGAATGCATGAAGTAAATGTCAAGTATAAAGAAGGCCAGAAGAAGGGTTTCTAATGGGGCCAGCAGCACTTCTCTCAGAGTTAAGCTCTGAGCAGCACTCCCATGTGAGTGTTTGAATTTCGTGCTGCTTTGCCCTTTTTCTTCAGACACAGAGGGGTTTGTGTCCCTGGGATGGGAGTGCGTACTGGTTCTGGCTTACCACCGTGGAGCTCTGGAAGCAGCAGTAAACTTGCGGTTTCTGCACCTGTCTTGATGGATTAGTGCCCAGAACCTGTAATTAATGTGACTCTTTGTGTGTCTAATCTGCCTTGAAAAATTAGACTTTCACCCCAGAATGCACTTAGAGCAACGTTCAAAACAGCCTGCGCAGGCTACGGCAAATGACAGGGTGGGATGAATACACAATGTGAGATGGCAGCAGCAGCTCTGCACTGTTGTGTGGAGCAGAGCTGGCTCCATGGGTGGCTTCTTGGCCTCTTTTTGCTTGGTGTACTGCCCTGTCAAACAGCACTGGCTGTATGTCCACTGGGAAATCCGAGGTTCGTGTATTTGCTCTGTGGTAGGTCCCCATCTCCAGCCATCTCACGTGTCCATGTGGTGACAGCACGAGGCAAAAACAATGAAAGAAGTGTGGTTTTGGCAGTTGTCCTAAAATCCTTCCTAGACAGAATGTGAAATCACTCGTCAAAGGGACAGATGGGATTTGCAGGCTGCTGGAGGCAGGTAGTGCGTGGGCTCTCCCTGAGCGTGGACACCAGGTCCCAGCAGTGGCCTGGAGCTGGGTGAGCTCCCACAAGGTGGCAGGTATGCTGCAGATGTTGTCCATGTGATGGTTCCTGGGAGGTGCCTTGAGGTGCCTCCCAGCTTCTAACCTGGTGTGTCCTATAAGGCCTCTGAAGAGCACATGTGTAGCAGTGTCACTCTAAACTCTAGTAACCAGCTTTTGGTAACCTGTTCTTGCAAGTGGCTTTGACCCACCAAGGTCCTCATGCCTTGCTTGGCTTCTGTGACAGGTGTTGAACATGGATATGGACAAGGAAAGGATAAGTCATGTGGAAGGTGCTGAAGAGCTAGAGCCTGATTTCCCAGTGAGGCTGTTGTTGCCATTGATTACATTGTATATTTGGTATGAATTTTTGAATACTGCAAACTTACTCAGCAACTGAATACCAAATTAAGAAATAATAGGGAGTGTGACGTACACAAACAAGAAAAAGTTGCCAGGACAGACGAGTGAAAAATACCAGGTTGCATTCTTGTATTTTATTTCTAAACCCAAGAAATGTTTTAAGAGCTAAGCAGCAATAGCTGTGCAATGCTTGAACAGCAGCTTTGTCTCTCCATAGCTGACACTGCATGCCAGCTGAACACTGTTGATTGGGATTTTATGCTCTCTGGGAAGAGCTGAATTGTGAGCCTGCCAGTCCCTGAAGACTACGTTGGTAGGATTTGTTTTTCCAGAACCAATTTCTGGAAACAACAGGAAAAAGTGTGGCAAGTCACATGTGCTCCTCATGATTTTGTAATGAAGGAACTCCGTTTTAACAAGATTTGTGGAGCCTTCAGGTGAATTAAAGGTCACTGTGGCCTCTAGGTAATGAGGTATTGCTCTTGATTTCTTTTCAGCTGTGAATTCACCATGTGAGTTAATTATTGCATTTGGTGAGGGTGAAATAGTGCACACAAGTACCAAGTGCCTTGAGCTTGTTACAATCATATTTTTATTTTAACCAGGGATAATTTCAACGCTTGGGTGAGTGACTTTGTTGCCAAATACATTTGATCCTTGCCCTAAGTGGCTGATATGTCTGTATTTATGAAATCTCTGAAGTAGAACTACTGCAAAATAGTATAGCAGGTGATTCCTCTGATTTTTAACCCAACGTATTTTTCTCTATGTCTGTTCTCATAGACTTAAAAAGTGATTTTCCCCACATCACCTGGAGTTGCAAAGTGGAGCTACGTAACAGACAGAGGCAGAATAATTGAACCAGCAGTACAACCGCTGAGATACACAGTACTTGATGTCATTTGTGATAAATGTAGCTAATTATTTTGCTTTTAGTGGAAATGAATATAATCTGTCTGCAGTGTTGATCTAGACAAATGCAATTGTAGAACTAATGTTTTGCTCAACCAAAACCTTACCATTAGCAGACTTCTTTTGCATATTGTCAAGGAAGAAAACCAGCTTCCTTGGCTTAAGATATAATGGATTCATATTGCAAGTTTGGACTGGTCATTGATAGTTCTCAAGCAGGAGAGACATTTGGACTGCTAAATAACATTTTTGCCCAGCCTGCATACACACGAGTGATATATTAGATTGCAGGAATGGTATTGCCACTGTTGAACGTAAAAAGGTAGCTGAGTGTTAAGGTCATTGGCATGCACCTAACGCCATTCTCATTGTAGTTTTCTAATCCAAGGTGACACACACATGTGTGGACCCCCCATAGCAGTGAGAGAAAGCATGCTCTTTTGTGTTGGCACATTCCTGCTTTGGAGGAGGGTTTCAGCAGCGCTGTGCAGGAGGTTGGGTGTTGTGCTCTCCTCCGCGGCGCCCGGGTTGTCATGGGGATCTGTTGTCAGCTGGTGAGCTGAGCCAGAAGGGGGTTGCACTTGGAATCCGTGAATCAGATCTTGCAAGTACCGCAACAACATTGCATAAAGGTTTGGAGGCTTTGCAATTTTAGGTAACTCTTAGGCATCATTTTGTTTTCAGGCACACTGTTGATATGAGACCTCAGGATGGTATTTCCTTTCTGGAGGTTGACTACCTCTAAAAATATTGCCTTCTTTTAGCTCACACTTCTCCATTTTTTACAGTGCTGATCGTATCTTATTTAAATATGCTTTTGTTTGCATGATCAAGATAGTCTTCTGCCATTCTCTGCTACTTATTGCAATTCAGAAATTGATGGCTACTATAGCTGAAGCCACTCATCTGTGTAGGGACAAAAGACAACATAATTCTGGATGGGTTCAAAGTGTATCGGCATCAGTCCATCAGAAAGGAAATCTCAAATCCATGAAGCCATTGTAGAAGATAGACCCCAGCTCTTGGCTAATTTCCTTCCTTCAGCCCCACTGAAATGATTTCTTTGGTGTTTCCTGAATATTCAGTCAAACTGAAAATTTGACTTGGTGCTAACAGGGAAGAAAGGAGGAAAAAAAAAAAAAAGTCCTGTACTTTTCACAGATCAGTACAGCTTTATTAGAACAAAAATCTTACTTCCATTTTGTTCGAAATAGGAACAGGTTTAAAATTTTCCACAAATAAGGCCAGAAGAGATTTTCTTATGTTATGTGTATATTATAATATAAACTTTAATTACAAATGAAACAGAGAAGAAAAGGTTTTATAAATGAGGCAGTATACTTTTTATTTACTAGAATCTCTATCTGAAATAACTTGTCTTTTTGATGCCTGTGGAAACATCAGCCAGTCCACTTACAAAATAACTCTTAATTACTGTCTTTGTCATCATTTTTTTCGTTGCAGAGAGAATTTAACTTGATTTTACCTCTCTTCCTGTGACTACTAAGCTGATTTCATCTTGCTAACAATATACTGTGTTATTACTGTACCATAGAACACATTTCTTCAGTCTTAATATAATAATGATATTCAGCTTCCCAGGATCATCAGAATTTTTTAAAATTCTTTTACTTTGAAGATCCTTGTTGGTGCCATCTAAGAACAGCACCAGAAAAATGCTGGTGGTTAATTTGTCTGTCTGTGTCAATGAAGCATTAGAACAGCACCACACATAAACAGCTGGTACACCCTGTTGATGTCCGAAGCAGAAAAAATGTTTCATACTGATCTTTGGACCAATCCCTTGGAACATGGTAGGAAGAATCTTAAAATATTAAGTCTTAAACTCATGTTTGACTTCTCTAGAGCAGAACAGAATTAAAAGTGCTGTCCATCACACCTCAGCTTTGTAGATGTATTTCAAGTGCCCCTGGGCACATGAAAAGTGAGGGGTGTGGAGCTTGCTCTGGAGGTTGTTTGCCTCAAACTGCTGAGGGGTGGGGGGCAGAACCCCGGAGTCAACTGTGACAGGCCTTCCCCCCCCCCTCCTTCTGGTTATGAGTGAATGACTAAGTTTTTTTTCAAAACAAAACACAACTGGAATGGTTCTTTATGGCCCTTCACTGTGTTTGTAAAATTTGTGTTTCTGGCTGTTTGAATATTATAGGAAAACAAGCCAAAATTCCTTTACGTGTTTTCTGGCAGCATCTTTATACAGCTTAGGATCTCTTGTATTTTCCTGTCATTGCAGAAACCATTAAATAGTGAGTTTGGAATAATTCAGCTTATCTTCTTTCTGAAACAGATATGGGTTTCATTGGGTAGCATTAGGAGTCTGGAGGGTAAACATAATAACCAAAGGTCACATTTGATCCATCACTGTTTTCTGAAAACATCTGTCCTGGGCCAGACTGTCCGATTGCAGGGACCCATGGGTTGCTCCTGGTGCTTTCTTTTGCAGAGGTTTTTATTTCCTCGAGGAAGTAAATTTTGCTTCTGTGATACATAGAGACTACTCTGGGTCTCTAGGATGAACTGATTTGAAATGAGTATTTAAAATATAGTTTCACTGAATAAATGACTACAGTTTAGATGCATTAAAGAAAAAGATGTCAGTGCTGCATCAGCGAAAGGACCAGAATGCAGCAGATACTTCAGTATGTGTTTGACTGTAGGAGTAGGGGTACCATCACTTACTTACAGTTTTGCTGGACTGTTAACCAGTCTTGCATCACCAGCGAGAGTATCATCCTCTGTGATTGGGCACAGAATGTAAGTAGCTTGGAGAAATGCATCACGTTTTTTATATCTAATTCCACACAATAATAATTTATTTTATTTCAGTCAGTGTAACTTTGCATAAGGCTGATGTGGAATCTTCTTTTGCTGAGTTTCTTCTAATTGCTTGTATTTAACTAAAAGTTGGATACTTACAAAGTGGTGATTCAGTGCAGGGAGGAAGTGCAGTGGAGATACTGCTGAGATTTGTAGAAAAATGCTTTGGAATCTGTAAATCTTCTCAAGTATTTGATTAAACTCCAGCCTTTTCTATGTCGATGGAAAAGACTTTTTTTTACCCCTTTCTCAGTCAACTAAGCAGTGATTGGAAGGAATTGAGAAAATTGTTCTTTACTACAAATTTTTCCCCCTTTTCTCTGTCTTCTTATTTTCTAACCAATTGAAAGAAGCTTTTATCAGTGCATGGTACCTATTGGAAACTTCTGAAGCTTTTTATGTCTTGCAAATGTCCTCCCACATCTCCTTCTTCCCCTGCAAGCATACAGGAGAAAGGGGGGAAAAAAAGTGAGCAACACATTTAGGTAGAGGACGATTAAACAACCTTGTCTCTGAATAAAGGCAATATTTCTTTCACAGCAAATGACTTTTAGTATCATTCCCTGTAATATTATTAAAAGTATAAAATAATGTACTTTAAGCTAGAAGAACCCCACCACCAGACTGGTTAACAGATCAAGGCAGTCAGCTGACGAACCACATATGGTAGAAACTGCCGTGTATGAATTGTTAATGATCTTCACTGTGGAAAAGAGCCTTCTTCCTGTTGGTATGGAGCCCAACTGGAGTGTGGAAAAATCTATTAAATGTATGAAGATTACAGTGAGTCAGACTTTATATCCTCTTTGAATAGGCTGTTTTGTGAAATGGTAATTTCAGAATAGTTTCTGTTTTTTATTATAATCCCTGGCATCATCTGACCTTGATATACCACTAGTTGAAGTGCCATACTGAAGGCTAGATGCTCATCTGTTCGAGGCAAAACCCAAAAACCAGATTGTCTCAAGATGGGCAGTTTCATTTTAGTGTTTCACTTACCATTCAGTATAGGTTGTGGGGACCAGCCTGGAAGTTCTGACATGCAGGCAAGCAAATCATGGTGGTTTAGCAACACCGCTGAGGTCTAAATAGAGCTCTTTGGTGGAGCCAGTTTGAACAACTCTTAAGAGTTAAGGCTTGAAGCATCCCCCTTCCTCTAGTGGTAACATCTATGGCTTTGCAGGAGAAGGTGGACATGGCCAGCAACTCATGTCGGTCCCTCCTCAGCTCCTAGGAACAGGGTCTTGGATATGGTGCCTTGGGGAAGTTTTGCTGCTGTGGACCCCTTGCCTGGCTACTTGCCTGTGTCCTTTACTGTATGGAGGTGGAAGAAGTAAAGGGGAAGATTAATTGTGAGGGGTCTTGTTTCTGTTTTCCTCCTACTTTGGAGACTGTTTCCACCTGTGCCGTTGAACATCATCTTGTACTGGTGGGGGACTCCATAGGTGAGCTAAAACTTGCCTGTGCTCCGATAAAAATAAACTGTACCATGAAGTAACTATTGGTAACTTTCTTTCTGCTGGCTTTGGATGCATTCTGTTGTTGTTATTATGGCCAAGAAATTGCAGTTTGTTCTATTGTAGGTCTGAAAGCAAGAATAAAACGTGGTACACAAGAGCAACCTGGTGTTTTGTTGCCAGTGCCGCTGACTGGGCTGTGCCTGAGCGCACAGGACAGGTTGCAGGGACTGGCTGAGCAGCCCGGGCCCGGGGGGTGCGGGGCCTGGGCGGGCAGGGCACGGGCGGCCTGCAGAGGTGCCTGACCTGGCCCGCGCCGTTACACTTACCACAGCGCTTCCAGTACTGCACATCTTTTCAGTGAAATCAAATGACAACGGTAAAAAGTATTTTAGAGAGATTTTAATTCATCATCCTTGAAGAATATTTCAGTTAAATCTGCCCTTCTGTAATTTTTGGTTGAGTTCAGAGCAAAATTTTTTGGAGGGAAGATTGGTGTAAAGTGGCTGTTAAGTGCCAGGTTTCATTTTTACTCATGATCATCAGGTACTAGAGATTTGCAAGAAGAGAAAAATATCTGTTTGAAGAGAAAAATACCAGTGCAAATGTATGAATTTAAGAAACTGACAAACAGAATATATTATTCCTAGAGTGGTATTATCAGCCCCATTTAGACTCTGTTCTGCAGTCCTGTCTTACATAACATCAGTGGGTAAATTCAGCTCTGCAGAATTTGGCCTTCAGTAAATATTTTTATATCTATTTATAATCTGTTAAAATGGCAGCATAAAATTGTTACAACAGAAATGCTTTCTGCAGCTTCAAGTGTCATCTACTTATTTTGGTCACCAAAGCAATTTTTATCATGACTGCTACTTCTCTCAGGATAGCAAAACTAACGTGGTGTTAGCACCAGGGCTGATGGTGCTGTGTACATCAGGGAGATTGCAGCTTTGGTGCTTTGATGGAGGTTTCAGCCCTGGCAGTGAAATTAAATCATAGTTTTATTTTTATCACTGAGGAGCAATAAACATATCCCTACAGTATCATTTTAAAGCTAATTTTTAATGGAGATCTGCACTCCCATTAACGCATACGGTTATCTGGCAGTAATTGTTTTCCCTGCATGGTTTCTTTTTAGAAGGCTTAAGGGCTATTTATGATAAAACTGTCAAATTTTGTATCCACTGTTTTAGAGATTGCTCTTGGCCAGGATGTAAATTTAAGCCCTGCTTGTGGGTGTTACATAGTTGTGCAGCCTCAGGTGAAAAACTGGGGAGAAACTGACTCAGAGGTGATGAGTAGGATTCATCTACCTCCAGTCAGATGTCCAACTTTGAGATGCCTCTGCCTGAACCAGTTGTTCTGGCTCTATTTATAGTCACTGGAGGAAAGTAGGTGCCTGCCAAGGGTGACTCACCTCTGCCTCAGCGTGCCCCATAGGCCAGAGGGTGGCAGTGGGGTGGACTGGGAGGGTTTTAGTTTTTATGTGGCAACAGAGGTGTATGCAGATATGTTTCCAAGTATTTAATCTCCATAACAGATTGACTTGTTCTGCCAAGTTGGAAATTGTTTACTGTTATCTTTATATCCATCATCAAAACTTTAGTGGCTCTTGATACTTTTAATGGTTTTGCTTCTAATTGTGTATTCTGATACGACTGCAATTTGTCAGGTACCTTCCTTGTCTACATAATGCCAAAATGAGAGGATTTTGAGCGGTCAGATGCAAATTTACGTCTAGTTCAGATTAAATGCAAATCTGTTGCTCACAAGTAGTTTTTTATTTGTTCTTTTTAGTTAGAGAATTGAAATTTTTATAATAACATGTATTTTAGAGAGTTTCTGCTGTCTCCAAGGCTTTTTATGGGATGCACTGTAACACTAAATCCTTGATTCTGCAGACTGCTTATTGCAGAGGAATTATTCCAGTGGGGCTGTGCAAGTGGAAAGCCAGTTTGCTTTCTTTTGTTTCCCTGCTTGAGGATTAATCTTTGCAGTGTATTAAAAGTATCCCAAAGAGGTTGTTCATAGTGTTTATTATGTCATTTCTCTAAATCAGTTATTTTTTGTAATTATTATTTGAACCATTAACTAAACGTGAGAGACTGTGTAGAAGAGCTGCAACTGATAAAATTGTACAATAACTTGCACATTAAATATTTTAATTGAAAGCCTGATTACTGTTGTGCTCCAGCTTGGTCCAATTAAGGACACTTGTGATCCTGCTGTCACCCAAAGTGTGAGCAGGCTGGCTGATAATTTCAGCCTTGAAACGTGGAGATCTCGAGCAGTGTGAAGTTCTGAATTGCCCTGTGGCCTCTTAGTTTAAGGCCAGTTGCAGGAAGCAGACTAGCTACCAAAATAGCATCTTATGTAAATAATGCTAATTAAAAAACATGATTCTCTTATGGGTATAATGTTGTGAATGCAATTTTCTTAATTTACAGGCGAGTGTGTCCCATTCTTACTCTTAGGAAAGCTTTTGCACTGTGGCAGTTTGGTGTAGAGAGACGGGAGGAAAATTCTGATCTCCAATCCAAATAAAACTCGGAGCAACCCTGGCATCGAGGCTTGGAGTGGCACAATAAAATTTTTACAAGAATATTTTTCACTAGGCCCTTTTCCATGCGAAGGGAAATGCTGTGTTGAGCACTGGAGCAATTCCCTGGTGTTGTGTGTCTTGGGCTGAGGAGGAGCAAGGATTTTGATTCAGGATTTGCTCTTGAGGCTAATTCCTTGCCTCCTTCTGGATATTTGTGCTTCAGTATCTCATCATTTCCCTCCAGGCTCTTTTTTCCTCCCTCGTTGAGAGGGATACTGGCCCTGTGCCAGGGAGTTTCTGGATTAAAGACACCTAATTTCTGCTGAGCTCCATTACATTCGCGTGCTCTGGAGGATCCGACTGGCAAAAGGCCACCAGAATCTCACCGGTCCCATTGGAGCTGGTGTGGGAGCAGAGCTCCTGGTGACACTGCTCTGGATGTGCCCAATGCCTGGACGTGCCCTGGGCAGCCTTAGGCTCAGGTGGGCTATTGGGTTCTCAGGCTGTTTTAAGTCAGGGTTGCCCTCTGTGCAGTGTACCACTGTTGGGTGTGTATAATACTGCTTGGGGATGTTCTTTGCATCCTGTTTTAATAGTTACTGATTTGGAAATAAAGATCTGTTTGAAAGATTTTTTTTTTTTCCAGGCTACAAAAAGAGATGTGTTGAATAGCTTTTTTTTTAAAATCTAATTACTGTTGTTGGAGAAGAAGCCTAGAAAGAGTCAGCTGTGTGGAAGCTGTAGGTAAATAATGCCTTAAAACACACTTTACACATACAATCTTCTGGTACTAGCAATGTTATCTCAAAGCTGCACTAATTAACCATTGCAGTGAGCTAAGTTTGTACTTAATGTCTTTCTGTAAAATTGAGTTGTTCTGGTTCCAGACTTTACCGGTAATCATGTCTGGGATCATTAAATGGGAAATACAAGTGAACCTCAGTGAAGTCCCCAGTGTGGTAAGAAGTTTTTGGGGTTTGGGGGGGCATCTTCTGCTCTCTGTTGTTCTTTGCAGGTGAAATTGACAGACATCTGTAATGGAAGTGTTCTGGTTTTGGGCTCCTGTTGTCTTGGTAGGTGGGCAGTACTGATGTCTCTTTCAGTGACAGAAGTATGGTATGCAAACCAAGGTAGCTAAGGAGGCTGTGAGGGAGAGTCTGTGGTGAAAGAAGAGAGTGATTCCTATATTGCATGCAGAAGCAACATAATGGCTCTAATTAGCGTTTGGTTTCCTTTTTCTAATTTTGGGGACTAAACCCCTTTCCTCCCCACTTGTACTGCTTATCTGGACTCTCTGGGAAGGTTCTGTGACTGAACATGCTGGCCATTTCGTTTCTTTATTTATTCACTGGAGAAATTAAGTGGAGCAAGTGCCTGTTGTTTTCCTCCGTGCCAGTTCATCCTGGTGAGATGAAGCGAGGGAGAACCGACTGGGCAGAGATTTCTGTTGGCAGGGCTCTGGATTGCTGGTGATTAGATGACCCACATACGTTGGGCCCCTGTTGTGACATGTGATTTTTCAGCTCTTCGGTGGAAACTGACAGTGCACAAAGCTCCCTTTGAGATGTGGATAGATGAAAGGAGATGAAACAGCTGGTTTGGTTTTATCCCATTCAGGTCAGATTTTTTGTAGTCAACGTGCAGCATTAATAATAATAAAACCAGCTGTTGTATACCAGAAAACTCGCCACAGAAGGGACGTAATTACTGGGGAGGGGGGCAGTACTGTCATTTAACCTATCCTTACTTCAAAGCAGAGAACTTTTTTTAAGTTTTAAGGTGAGGAATGATGAATGGCTGTGGCGTTACTATTAAAGTATTTGCATTGATTATTTTCATGTTTGAAATGGGGCGACAGAGATCATCCTTCATCCTGCACTGTCATACAGACATACTTGAAAGAATACATAAAAACCATCTAATATCACAGAGATAAATGGTTGTTAATTAACTTGTAGTTCTTGAGCTTTTTCATATGAAAAGGAGAAGCCTTGTGCAGTCAAGAATCAAACCCAGGAAGGTGTGAAGTCCATAGTGGAGGGAGAAAGAGAAAGAGAGAGACAGACTTGGTGGGTAGCAGGAGGAAGGACTGGCTAAGGAATAAAAAGACAACCCCAAGCCAGTGCACTGGCCAGACCCTGCTTCCCTTACAGCTCTCCAGCTAGTAACACATACATGAAGGGTCACTCCTACCACTTGCACCAGGGTTATTTCTTTTAATTGAAAGCATAAGAAATTTGGCAGTTGAACACAGTTACTTACAATGCACAGAGGAATCTGGATTCATATGAGCCAATTAGTGAAGGCTTATATGAATCAAGATTTGATGTCAGATATTTTTTAAACCAGTATTAGATATATTTAGCCTAATCCTCGCCTGAGTCCCGTCTGTGCGAGCTTACCGAACTTACTCTTCTCTTCTGGATTACAAATACATGTCCTTCTCCAGTGGGCTATTTAGGATAATTCCTTCAACTGAAGCCTGGGAATTTTATATTCAGAGTCACAAAAATAATATTATCACTGACTATATATAAGCCTCATAAGCATCTGATTTCTTCAAATATGCCTAACTTCCAGTTCTTAGACATCAATAAATTGCTGTTACAGGCTGTGAATTCTTATTTGGGAATTCAGTAAGTGTGTAAGAGTTCAGGAAGAGATGACAGTCATACCTGACCTTGCTCACAAATGAATATTAAGATCACCTATAAGGTTCCCTGAGTGGGTTGCCTACATATATATATGTCCTACACATAAACTTCAACTTCCTCAAATGGTGTTCTGCTATGGAAAAGAAAGGAAAACCAAACAACTTCAGGGAAGCTCATCAGAACTCCCGGTTCAGGAATTAACTTAATTAGATTTTGACTTCATTGCCTGAGAAGAACTTTTATATGAACTGTAACATTCCAGTATTTTCTAAGTCCTAAAATTTTGGAGTAATTTCATTTTGTTTTGACAAGCATGGAGATCTACTTTTACTTGAGAAAGGAAGTCATAAGGGCAGCTAAAAACCTTTGAGATCCTACTCTTATGTTATTTTAGGGGCATCTTGAACTCTGGTTCATTCTGTCTGTAATCCTGCCATACCTTGTTCTAGGTGGTGGCAGAGCTCCTCCAAGGTGCTGAACTGCTTTTCCTGTCTGATGTTAGTCAGGTGGAATTGGGAACAAGATGAAGTTTAAAAAAAATAAATAATAAAAATCAATTATCACCTAAACAACATCAGAGAGATATTTGATGTAGATTTTAAACTTAATTTAAAAAGATGTTTGGCTTTGCTTGAGTTTGGTTTTTATTTTTGATCACAGGGTAGACCAGTAATTGCAAGAAAATTTTTGGCAGCTTTTTAATATGAAGCGTGCAAAAGATATATTAAAACTATATTTGTATTACTTGTCTTTAATGCGTGATTGATTTAAAACACAAACTGAATGCTATTATTTGTAAATTCCATAAATTACATTTGTTACCTGACCTGTACATTAACTCCATTGATGTTTTGTGGCTATTGTGTCTCTTCTGTACTTAATTCTGTGGCAGCAGTAATGAAACCCCGAGGGACCCGCTGAGCTGGTGCATGGCACCAGGAACACTAGAGACATTATCTACCCAAGTGGGGCAAGTTCTGCTCCTGTACTCATGAAGCAAACTTGAGATTGTTAATAATCTGTAAATTATGCAGTGCAAGATATTGGCTGAGGGTATGGCTGCTTTCTAAATAGCTTCAGTGCCAGCTAATGTTTTGTCACTGGTTTCCTACATCTGCTAATAGACTTTTCAAGTTATAACTTGAAAAATCTCTGTATTTGTAGGTGGGTAATATGAGGTATGTAACTATGTAATGTTCACAAGGGGGCATGTGGGGAAGGTATCTGTAGGTTTATGGATATGAAGTAAAGATTTATGTTAGCAACTCCAACTCAGTTTCAAGTATAACAGAAGAAGTTCGCTGGTGTCTTAGTGTGGAAAGACTTCTCATTTGTCATATATGGACCTATTAGCCCTAAGTGCAAACTGGCCAGCTTATGGTGTGTCAAGGGATGAAAGAGGGAGAGACAAGCACAGTTAAGTTTCTTGGGCTTCAGGAGTGAAGCAGCAGGATCTTTCACAAGCTGGGAAAAGGCTGCATTGCAAAACTGGCTGCAAATAGGTCCCAGCCACAGCTGGGAGGAAAAGAATAGATTTTAACCTACATTGCTTGTACAATTTGCTACTTTGAAAATCGAGTGATGTTTTCTACCTTTTTTCCTTAGGCTTTCCTCCATTTATTTTTCTTAAATATCCTTCTCTCATTAATCCTTGCTGAGTATAAAATGTCCTCTAATATTAGAGCAATGAAAACCCAAAACTTCTACCTGAATGTTTTGGTTTTTTTTAATCGTATTATTTCTTTCTCCTGCACAACCACTTATGTGTAACCCATTTAATCACTGCATAGTGCTAAAGAGCTGGCCTAACCTCTAGAGGTTTTTAAACAAAGTGGTTTAAATTTTTTATTTATTTTTTTTTTTAGGAAGGTATTTTTTAAAGCGAACAACAGTGGTAACAGGGTAAGTAAAATTCACGAGGCTGTTCTCATTATCTTTAATATTAAAAATTCAGAATATTTAGTGTTTTCTATTCTGTGGGAATTCTTTTCAACTGAGTAAGGCTGTAATAGAAGAATGATTTATAAACACAGTGGTAATGCTGCGGGATCAGTGAATGTTACAATGTGTAACTACTTTCATTAGTAAAAATTCCTTAAAAATTGCATGTTTTTGCTTTAATCAGCCATATAACTTATTTTTTTATAGGACCATTAGCAAGGCGAACAAACATCACTTGTTCATCTTTATTCTGTGGTATATCTGAATATGACTATATTTGTGGCTGAGTGGTGATTTGAAGTCTATTGGTTTGATGAAGAAGGCCATCTACTTACCTAGTGGGCAGGCTGCAGACTTTGAACGTGTTAGAAGCTTGGAAAACTGGACTGACTTCTTCTGAGAATGTATACAATGGGCATCTGATCCAATGAAAGCAAAGTTCCATGAGTGTTACCCTAAAGAAAAATAAAATAATCAAGGTATTTTGTGTATCATTGGATCTGACCACATTTGCTGGGCACTGCTACATTAAACAAAAGGATTGTTCCTTATAGTTCTACTTTGTTTTTCTACTAGCTGTTGATTCTTTTTATTTAGATCATAAAGTTGTGTGGCTAACACCAGTAAGACTGTTTTCTAAGCATCAGCCAGATTCTTGGGTTTTCTTGGACTCCTATCATACAGTAAAACACTGAGCCACACCTTAGCAACAGTTACCTACATCCCTCTGTGGCTTAATTACCAGAGGGAAGCAAGAAGACACATATGCTTGGGTACCCAATGTGTGCTGCAGATTCCTGCTCACGTCTGTGTTGTCTGGGGTGATCACGTTACCCTGACAACCAGGAACATCCATGTTTTCAGGGCTGGTCTCTGCATCTCTTTGGATTTTATGGACATAACTATTTTTATGCACCAATTTTGTCTTACGCTTTCTGCAACCTGGACATCTACAAGCTGCCCCAGCAGAAGAACAAAGAGATCTCCATCTAGGAAGATGGATGACAGGCTGCCTCACCACATGTGTACCACATTTGCCTGCCAGATCCTGACTCCTTTGTACTTTCCTCTCAAGCCATTTCTTATATTATAGCCTTCCTCCAGTTCTGCAGAATGTAGTGATCCCAATTAAAGCCAGTTCCTGTGTTCTTTCTTCCTTGTTGAATCTTTCATTATTTATTAATTTTGGTCAGTCTAATGGTGTCACATGGCTGGAGCAATGAGCAAAGTCAATTGTTTGTTCTCTTGGAGCAGTCAAAAATAATGGAAACTAAAACCCCTGGGGTAGATGGAGGAGGGGAATAATTTAATATTGCAGGTCCTTAAGGAAATCACAAGCCTTTGTAACTGTAATAAGCACGTAAATTTTCTACAGAAACTATTTATTTGAAAACGTCCCTGCAGAGATCAACCTGGATTTGATTTCTTAGAGTCTCTTTTTACTAGTGCAGAGCAAGAACTTTAATTATCTGATGAAGTATTTCTTTCATGTAATGGATTGCTGTAGATTCAGAGAACTGTGCACTGCAGACTGGTGTCTAGAGAGCTGCACATTCAGTTTCTTATTTTAACATTTACTGGTTTATTGTCAGAGCATTTTGGCCAATGGTTACTTACTATTCACTAGAAATTGAACATAAGAACATAAAAAAGTTGGTTTTTAGCAGCTGCTTGGTGTACAGCTGTATTGCTGAGATCTTTGGACAGGTATAGTGCAACAGACATTGAATTTATAGTAGTAATAGAAAAAGTGGGCTTTGTTGACGTTTAAATTCATTAGATCAAAACCACTTCACTTGGGATTGCCGAAAGGCACTTTACTGCTAATGTTCTTACAAAATAGAGTTTGGATTGACCTAGAGAGATTGTCCAGTCTGTTCCTTTCTCTTGGCTGGAATCAGCTATATACCTTCAGGGTGATTTGTAAGGACTTCACCTGGACACTAAAGAGGGCACAAATGAAGCTTTCTAGACGTCTGCCTGTCCTTGTTGATTAACTCCAGACCGTTTTAATAGGTGCTGAGTTAACACACAGTGATTGCCAGGTACCGAAACTGAACAATGGGGAAGGATTATTTAGGTACCTGCAGACTAAACACCTGTTTGTGTTTCCAAAATGTGGTGATTGGCTGTTGTGCAATTGCACGGAATTAGTAATATGTGTCCAGCAGAAAACCAGTTGTTGCCCATTCTGTAGTTTTGTGTGTGATTGTTTCAGGGTGAACCATTAAGAAAACAACAGGCTGAGAATGGCTAAAGTGCCCTCAAATTTAAGGATACAAGCAACCCCTTAGGTCCATTACATTTCCTGTTTGGTGAAAACAGATTAACAGAGATCTCTTTCGGAATCAGTTTCTTTTCAGCAGAAAGACCCTGCTCTATCCAGTTTTCTTTTAGGATCAGGAATACTAAATTTTTCATTTATCCCTGAAAACTTACCAAAGAATAAAGTATAATGCTGAATTTGAATTTAATTTTGTGAACATTCCTCATGTTTTCTGTTATCAGTCATTATTCTGCCCCTTTGCTCTCCTCTATTTTGTATGTGAAACATAATCCTCAGTAATTTTTTTCTTACATGAAAGAGGCACTTAAGCCCCAGTAGATTTTGCACCAGGGCTGTTTATTCTTACTGGCATGAACAGGAAATGCACTTTGTGTTTTAGGAGATTAGATCTGTCTTTTTTAATGACAACTCTCCATCATGTTTTATCATAAATAACTAAATCGATTTAAGACTACCAGTGTTATAATTTTTTTTAATTTGTGCATTTCTATAAATGAGGTGCATGAGAACATGGGAAAGATTTTCTTTTTCAGTAGAAAGCTGAAATCTGCTGCCTTTTCTTTTCCAGTATGACGTATCACACCAGAGCTAGTGACACGTGGGCAGAAATTAAACACAGCTCAGCCTCAGAACCACATCTACATTCTTGAATCTGTGAGCGCATAATAGTAAGTTAGTTTCCCAGCTCTACAGGTTTTGTGGCTTAATGGCTTTAAATCTAGAACCAAAGGGGATAAACTCCTTCGTATTTTCTCATTTTATTTCAGTTGTTTGAAGTCTGATGTGATCTGTGACTTCCTGCTGTTGTTACAGAGTCCCAGTGCTGTGCCAGCTCACTGTGCTGAGTGTCTTTGCAGCTTTGGCCATCACATTCCAAACCCAAACCTGAAGTAAGGGTTGCCATGTTTTTGTTCCATTATCTGAAGTACTCAGCCTGAATGCAAGATGGCTCAGGAGTTCTGTTAGTGAGTGCTGGGGTTAGAAGACTCATGCCTTCTAGTAGGAATGGAGACCAGGATACAAGACCAGTTGTCTGTTAAAGGTACTCCAGTTTCAATACAAGCATTGGAGAGTCAAGGTTTCTTTCTTGATTTTATTGATCCTCTCTTACTCTAAGAAAAGTTCCATCAGCAATTCAGAAATGAGTGCTTTCTTTTCTTGGGAGCTGGAGTGTTGTGGTGATGGTGGGTGACCTGGGAGGAAGAGAAAAGGAGTGTGATAGCTTTAAAACCTCCAATGAAACCAAAGGTTTAATTTGAGGTCTCCATTTCCAAGTAGTCTTTGTGCTAAAGGCTGGGAAATAAGGGCAGAAGGAAGGTGATTTTTTTTTTCCCTCCAGCCTTAAAAGCATTAAGTTCTACTTTGATAATTAACTCTCTCTGCAGTTCTCTATAAGGAAACAATGGAGCTATTATTGGCAGGATTAGCCAAAAAATGCTGTTTCCTTTTTCCCTATGACTGTGCCTTCATGGATTGCAGACTTTTTTGCTTATATTGGTTTGTGTAGGCACAGCATAGGGAATGGCTTCTGTGGTACTTGCACAACAATAATCCTCAAGACTTAATTTAATAAAAATCTGTGATGATTTCATTGTGTATTTTGGGTGATTTCTGAAGTATTACATTAGCTGCTTTATTTAGGATGGGCTATGGCAATACTTGCCACTGCAGACTTGTGCTCTGGTAGGTGGCACAGGAAATTCTCAGGAGCCTCACAGAGGAAGACCTGGTGCTAGAGATTTCTGAGTGAGGTGGGTTACTCCGAGGGAGTATCAGAGCTTTTTGGTGAAAGCAGTTAGGTTTTTGTAATACTGTAGTTGTACCATGGTGATTCACTTGGTGCTCAGTTCTGTGTGACGTTGGGTCATCTCAGCCATAGCATTACAGGAGCATCTCTTAGAGGGGTTGGAGCACGCTCTCCCAAAAGCCTGAGTCTTTTTTATATGAGTACATCTTCTGTTGTTGTCCCTAAAGCCAGCAGCAAGAAAGCTTTGTAAGTATTGCTTTGTGTGCAGTGTTTCTTTTTATCTTCAGAGATAAATTTGCTCATAATGTGTGATAAAAATAGCGTGTTAAAGGTACTCAGCAGTAGCAGCTCATACTTGTGTAGCAGTTTTCATGTCCAGACTCTTAAGAAGGGTGTCCTGTGCTCTGCTCTGGTTGATGTAACACGACCAAACCAGTTGCAGCTGTTTTGGTGAAGCTTCCCTTAATTTTCTTAGAAATCTTGATCTTTATAATTCCCCCTTACTTTTTTTGTTTGCTTGTTTGTTGGGAAATGCTGCCTGCCCAACCTGCCAGCTGTGCCTGGTTCCCAAGGGAGGCTCCAGCAGCTGTGAGTAGCTGGAAGAACTTGGGTTTGGGCTAGCCCTTTTCTTGGCCATGCCCAGCTCTCGCACGGCCTGTGCAGGGTGCCGGGAGGCTCAGCCTGCTGAGCACGATACCTCTTGAAGTCCAAGGAGCTGGTGGGCTGTGCCCTTGCTGTCTGCTATCTGGACAGGGCTGAAGACCCACCACAGCTGAGGGTTTTCCTGTTTCACATGGTCTAAGTTTGTTGGCACCTGTGAAGCCATTCCCTAAGGATGCATGTATCTTTTTGTGTGCTGGTGTGTTTTTTTTTTTCCCCTGCTAAATCATACATTAAATACATATGCATTGATGTGGGTGGTGGAGAACAGAGCATCTATATGAATATGTCAGACATATTTTCTTACTATTTTTGGCAGTATATTTTCTCTGCCTGAAATAACTAATTTTGTGTAGCTCTGCCTCTGTTGCTACCACTCCAGCTTCTTTCCATTTCTGTTCATAGGTTTTTAGATTTTAAAGCTAGGAAACAGCTTTAGGTCCTCTAGTCTGGTCGCTTGCATCACACAGGTCATAGAATTTCATCCAGTTCTTTCTAACTTCATTAAAATGTAACTATTCAAAATGCCTCTGGTCCAGTTTAAAGAATGGTAGATAATCTTTCTGCTTCTCTCTTTCTTGCTTTTTTACTTCTCACGTTTGGTACGTTTCTATTCTAGTTAAAATTTTTGCTTTTTATAACACATCTCCTTTTTTATCTCCTTGTGATTTTTCATTTAATACTAATTTCTCTCTGGTTTTGTATATGATCTGCAATGGGATTGTTTATGGATCAGAAGGGTTTTGGCATTGGTCTCTTAAACTCCCAACTGCTAATGCTGCTGCTCCCCTGTAGTTAATGGCTGCTTGGCTGAAATGTATGACTGCAGCTTTGCTTGATCACCTAATTGTGCTTAAAGTATACTAAGGAATTCATATTTACGGCTTGTAAATGTTACCTTGAAATCCCGGGCAAAAAAAAAATTGACCTAAATGGGCAGTTCACGCTTCCAAGCCCTGTGATAAGCCTGACTGCAAACAGGGACTGCCCAGTTAGTCATTCTGAGCTCCCAGGAAAACAAACAAGCAAGCAAACAAAAACCCGTCTGCCAAGTGGTGCTGGGGTTGTGCAAGGGCATGCTGTCTCCAGTCGGGTCCCCAGACGGGTCCACGGTGGTTCTGGGGGATATCAGTGCCCAGGCACGGTTCCTGAAGTTGCCTGCTTTGCGTGTGCCCTGCGGCCACGGCCAGATTCAGTGTCCAGTGTCGGTGTTTTCTGTACGTGCTACCTCCGTCTGCTGCTGGAGGTGAGGAGAACTCTGCCCCAGAATAAGACTTCTGTTTTCTTGTAAGCACAGCACAGACAGCAATGTATGGGCTCTACTCCTACATACCTTGGTCTGTTCAGGTGCTCTTCACCACTCTCAGAAATACCAGATGATGATTAAAGTGCATTTCCCGTTCCATGTTGTGTGTAAGATGACCCAGCGCTCAGGAATGTTCATTCATAGCTGGGCTCTGGATGGAATTGCTGGGAACCATTATACTGGGAACCATCATCACTGGTGAAGGCAGGCACAGGGAGGACAGCCAGGGACTGGGTCAGCCAGCAGCCAGGCAGAGCCTCGGGAGAGCCAGGTCGGGAGCAGCAGCTCAGCATGGGGCGTTCAGTTTTGTGAGGGTTTCCCGCTGACTGGAGACTGTCGGGCTCGACACGTAAGTCTGGCTGCTGTAGATGAATGTGTTCCGTTGTTGGGCGTGCACATTAGACCCTCATGATGTATGTCATGTGAAAATGTGTTACAGCTGATAGAAGGATGAAGCTCAGAGCCACAGTTGAACGTTGCTTATGTTGTGTTATGCTCATGTTCAGTGGCTTATGGTATAAAAGTGTAGCCATTTGGGAAACAACATAGTTCTTGGTCTTAGTTCTGCAAGCCAGGAGACTTTAGGCATGTGACTAATCTTGTTGTTTTGTCTGGACTGAAATGTTAGTAATTGTGGGTGAAGTTTGATTTTAATGCTGCATTTTCTAGAGGGAAATAGTACAAATAGTTAATTGTTACCAGGTAGTATAATAAACACTACTGAGCAGCTGCTGGAAACGTTGGGCTTTTTTTGTGTGTTTGGTGTTGTGATGTTTGGCATGGTGGTGTGTGTTTGTGGTGTTTGTGGTTTTTTTTGTTTTTTTTTTTCCCCCCCTTCCTTTTTTCTTTCCTCCTTCTCTTCTGTAAAAAGCATGCACTGTCACTTTGGGTCCAGATTGCAACCAGTGACCAGGTGGCGAACCCTCTATCTTTTTAACTGCTCCCTGGCTTCATACAGTCATCTATGAAAACATCTTTCAGTGTGGCAGATGTTTACAGGTTAGAAAACATTTCAACTTTGGTTATATTCATACTTTTGTTAGGAGTGGAAGTGGAAAGGATACCCATGAAATGAATCCAAATGGATATTAGGGGCAATGACTTTTTATTCCAATCTTAAGTGGGAGGAAAAAAAAAGGGTTAGTACTTGTTAGTCTGTGTGTAATGATGTAATGCTCTATTTAGCTGATACAGTTATTTTTAAAAAAAATAATATTTTTAAATAAAATAATTTTTAAAAAAAGTAATTTTCTTTTGCCAGTTATTAGATTCTCCATTTTCAGCTCAGGATACTGGTGACTACAGTAGTCACAGCTGAAGATTTTACCTTTCATAAATTTGTTGTGTTGGCTTAAAAATGACTATATCAAGTTGAAACACTTGCTAAAATACTTTTTAAAGTACATTTTTTTTTCAGTGTAATCAACCATTGTATGGTATCCTGTTACTTCACTGAGAGGGTATTGAAAATATTAATTCCCATGTTGCTCCATAATCCTGATCCTTAGCTCCAGGCCTGGAGGTAACTCAAAAATTTGGTCACACCAGGTACTGTCAGCCTTTGGGACAACTGACCAGCATGCAGTTTGCAGCCAGGGCTTCACTCTCAGAAGAGTGAGACCCCAGACCCAGGACTACGTTTAGTCAGAGGGACTATGATGCAGCTCTGAGCACACGCAGGCCTCACGTCTTTCACAGGAGCTTGGGAGGCACAAGTGAGGTTGTCATGGGTCTAGGCAGTTTTTGAATGTAGTTAAATTCCACACCAAGCCATCAAGAAGAGTTAATGGTGAAGTTTTGGAACAGTTCTTCTCAACACCTGCCCAGCCTGGTAAATTGTGAGATTGCATCTGTTTCCATCAAAATGAAAACAAAATGATTTTTACATTAAACTTTTGAAAGCATGACTCAAGTGTATCAATTCCAAAAAAAAAAAAAGTGTAACAATTCAGAACTGTAAAAGAAACAATTAAATGACATTTTTTTAAACCTTTCTAGTTTGGTGACCTAAACTTAAGATTTATGGGTGTTAACTCGGAATTTCTAGATTCTTGAAATAGTGAACCTCTCAGACGGGTAATTTTACTGTTGCTCTGTGTGCCTCAAGTGAGCTCATTCAAGAACAGGAGTGTTTCCAGCCTGAACTGAAAGATACTTGAACTTGGCTCTTTCAATGTCTGAATACAACTCAATACTATTTAAATATTGTAATATATTAATAGGATTATCTTTGTTTAGTTTATGGTGCATCCTCAGAGGTAAGTTTATTGTGTGAAAGGTGGTAAGAGGTTGACTCGGATCCCTTGGCTCTTTCATACCATAGAGTCATCTGGGAGTTGGCTTTAAAACTCTTTATTTTCTGTGAGACAGTCATGGCTCTCCATCAAATACACATTTACATCTCAGGATTTTTAAATTTTTGGCTTTTTAATCCAAACCTTGCTTCCTAAAGCCTGCCCTGCAGAGGCTTTAAGTCTAATAGAAAATTTAATTTTAGCTATCATTTATCACTCTAAAGCCTTTGGGGAAAAAATGCCACACTGCTTCCTTGCCAAGTACAGTAGCTTCAGTGAAGAGGAAACACTCCCTTGGGATGGTTATGAAAGATATTTATTGCTCCTGAAAATGAACTTTTAAATATTTCAGAGTTGCTGACAGGAATAAGTGTGTTTCTTAGATACCTTGCCATCACCTGGAAAACATGGCACTCTCTGAGGCCTTCCCAACTTATGGTTTTTTGTGGGATCCACCACAGCACAGGACTGGATTTTATTTGGATTCCCAGTTTTTGATCATCCACGATGGAAAACTTTGTGGCTGCTTTGCTCTGTCTTCTTGTGGGTTGTTTCCAGCCTCATGTGATAATTATCAATGACTGCTGAAATATGTAGTACCAGTCTGCCATTGATACCTCAGGGAAGGGTGGGTAAGGAAGTGTACCTTGCCACAGATGGCTAGTGTGCATCTCACTACTGGGCTTTAAATAAAGTCATAGGATTTCAAGTATAGCATCAGGCTTGTCTTTGTTTTAAGTGACAGGTGTTCAAGAGCCCATCCTGCCCAGTCAGGTGGGTAGTGCTTGTTGTGGCAGCACTGCTGGGAGTGTTTCCATGATTGAGCCATCTTCAGCTCTCTTTTTTCAGGGTGGGTTTACGTTAATTGTGTATGCCTGCACATTCATAATGTATCTGTCTTCTCTGTAAAACTGAACTCCAGCTATAGTCTCAGACAGGGAACTCATATTGCGGTTGGCTTTTTTTTTTAATTAAACCTCTTCAGGGGTGCAGCCCAAGCAGGGAGACTGACCAGTTTGTGCTGTAACGAAAAAAATACGATTTCTTCTGGTTCTGTGCTAAAAGGTCTCTGTTCTGGAAACAGCTCAGGCCCCTGTGTTGGTTAGATATTGTGCTCTCTGCTGGACCTCTGTGGTCTGAGACGTATCTCGATGGCGGGCAAGAAGAATAAGGCTCGAGCAGATACATTTGTTTAACCCCAGGCATCACAGACAGCGTGGCACAAACTTACAGGACACACGATCTTGATTCTATCTTTTTGCTAGGCATTTGTTTTCTGTTTCTAATAAGCGTAGCTTGCAGTGGCCAGAGATGTGGAGGGAGCCCTTTTGCAGTCGGGTTGTCTCCTGAGGGATCTGCGCGTCGGTAGCAGATAGGAGAATTTCAGGTGCCTCAGCCAGTGTGCGTTGCTGCTGCCCCCCCCCTAGTGAGTTTCATCCATCGTCCTCCCTGCAGCTCCCATCTCCCCCGAGCAGCGAGGCTGGTAAGAAGCACAATCATTTGCAACTCCCTTTGTGCATTTCCTTTTCTTGAAAGAGCTCTGTGAAACTGAGCTGAAAAGCATCTATCAGAGAAAATAAATACTTCCAAGTGACTTCTGAGCATACAATCAACCTATGTGATATTATGACTGTATAATGATGCATGCTTCTTTCAATTATTTGTGATAATCATTCGTTTCTTTGATTTTATTTTTTTCCCGTGTTTCCTAGAATAACTCTCAACCCAATTGAGATCTCTGATGGTTGATGCATTGCAAATAACCTTAAAATACTGGGTAGGCTTGATCTAATAGAGGGCATTGGAGAGCAGGCACAAGGCTTTCTGTCTGCTGTGGGAGTTTTCAAAGGATCTGTGGTTCCTGCAGACTTTTGAAGTGATTATACTGTGTCACACTCATGAATGGGGTGCAAAGCCTTCTGCAGAGGGGGCGGAGGGGGGGAAGGGGTTTGCTTCCTTAATGAGTATGTTTTCAAAGAAAAATTACATTTCTTTGTCACATGAAAGAAAGTAATGTGTACACAAATGCTAGCCATTATTTGGGAAATGGCTTGAACTCAAAAATTCTGGCTGGAAACCATTAGGAAGAAAAATGTTCTTCACCATCAATTAATGCTTTGTTTTTCTTTTCCTTTCATGTTGCTAAGCAGGCCAAGAGATAAGGGGCCAGCTGTAATCCATCTTGTCAGATGAGTTAAGTCACTTCGTGTTATACCAGTCATCTGGAAGAAGAAAACTCCATTTGACTCTGAGTTTGATTTTTTTAAGATAATATTTTTTAGATTATCTTTGCTTTTACATAGCGTTCTTGTACTTGTATTGACTGAGCATTCTGATCCAAAAATATATACTATAGTGCTGCCTTTTACACTATGTAGTGTTGAAGAGGTGTTAATACGTGTTTGGTGTGATACTTAAAACCAGCAAAGTAGATTCTCGTAATTAATTGCCCTCTCTCTTGAGAGCTGCATCTTCATCACTGACTCTGCTTACAGAGGGTGGGTTTCAGTGGGAGATACCCAGCTGTCCTTAAAACCAGCCAGATCAGGCACTGCCAGAACTGCAGCACCAGGAGGAAGGATGCCAGCGTCAGGTTATCTGTGGAGCTAAAGAAATGCTGCTGGCAGATGAGCTCTGGTGACATTCACAGGGACAGTCTGGGATATGGGTGCCATCGCCTGGGGCACACACACTGTTGTTTTCACTGCCTCCAGCAGAAGGGCTAAATGAAGGCTTTGGGAAACGAGGGTAAGACTTGGCAGTAACACCTTCAACTTCAGCATCTTGTCTTTCATAGCCTACAATACCCCAGTGCTTGTCCTGTGGGCTCATACTGCACAGTTACTCCACTGGGAATACTGAAGGCATTTTTGAAAGCCTTTCCTGAAACCTGGGGTCCCTCTGCTTGGTGCCTCTGTAGAAGGCAGCTGTACTTACCACCTGTGTTCTGTGTTCGTAAAGTCCCTTTTAAATAACATCTTACTTTTAGATCACCCAGACTTGTATGGTAACTAACAGAAATAGAATGCATTTCCCAGAGAGAAACACCGATTTTTAGTGCTACCAAGTTAATTCCAGATACTTTTCCCTGGACCACAGGAGATCACTCACCATGTTACATTGCATTGTCTCTGCTGGAAATGCTGGCAGTGGTTTGTGTCCATAGTCGGGGGAGACCACTTGGACCTCAACTTGTGGGGACCACGTACCATTGGAGCTGATTCTGCACTCCAGCGCCTGTACGTTAGACTGTTGCAGACACCTGATGTAAACCAGTTGGAGATCCAAGGTTGACACACCCTGCGTGACGCTGGGGCTCTGCTCTTGGGATTTGTTGGTGCACAGAAACACTGCACCAGAGCTCTGGCAGTGGGGCCACTTGGCATGGCAGAGCCCCAACCAGTGCTGTTATTACACTCCAAGATGTGTTGGTCGCATCCCAACTGATGGATGCACTGCGCTCACTCCATAGCTGGGCCAGAGGTTGGATTGGGAGAGAGTTCCTTGTTTTGGGGCCAGATGCTGCCAGGGACCATCTCCCACTGTGAGAGTGTAGACGATCAGGTTCCTTCTCCTGGGTACATTCCCTGGTGCTGATTAATGTGCCGGGATGGATGGAGCCTGTGATCCTCCAAGAGTGATTTTATTAATATAAATCTTACGTAGGAGGACAGCTCTCATTTATGAAATACGTTTGGTCTTGTGTGGGAGGCTGAGGAGAGGAGGAAGATGAGAAGAGGGATTTAACCCCTTGATTGATGATGAGCTTATCATTATTCAAAGAGGAGATGGAATAAGCTACTGCTAAATAACACATTGGGAAAAGCTTGCACAGGTCAGTCATTGGCTGGGACACAGTCGCTGTTCTGCTGCCTCTGAAGCAGATGTTCACTAGTTTGTTTACTTCTCTGTAGTCTGGAAAGAAGTGCACTTTATCCTTCTGTCTGACCATATTTTTTTGACTGAAATTTCAAATGTTAATTTTAAAATAGTTCTCCCTCTTCTATTGAAGATGCTCTTACTTTTATTTAGTTTTACTTTATTGTCCCACAGACAGGTATAGGACACAGGTAGGTATAGGACACAGCCTGTTGCAGTTCTGTTGCTGGTTAGACAAAGATGCCTCCATGTTTCTCCAACACTGGAGTTCTATGCAGCTCTGAAAACAGAACACATTAAGGGCTGATTCCTCAGTAATTGAAAAAAAGTAGAGACAAGCTCTACCCTCCCTCTCAGTCCAGGAGCTTGGGAGTACGTTTGTATTCCTTTTGCTTTACTTGGGCTTCATGGTATCAGTTTTTAAGAATAAGTTAAATAAAAGCCTGTTCTGTTTGCCTTTAGACACATGGTCAGGGAGTCTAAGCAAACTCGGAATCGAGAGCAGGCTTAATAGCCTTGGGTCCCACCTGCAGAGTATTTTACCTATTGCTGTGTTTCATTCCAGTCTAAACAACTACATACTTTTATTAATATCTATGGGCTTGCTTCACAGTCCTGGCAATGTAACATAATATAATATCATAGGAGTAAATTGTTCATTATTGGTTTTTGAAGTGGCGAGCTATTTCTCATATATATATA
>NW_008600428.1:0-424 GCF_000691845.1 Merops nubicus
CCACCTTTGGGGGCAAATTCCACCTTTTTTGGGGGAAAAAAACACCCTTGGGGGCAAAACCCATCTTTTTTGGGGGGCAAATCCCAACCTTGGGGGCAAACTCCACCTTTATTTGGGGTAAAATCACCTTTGGGGGAAAATTTCACCTTTATTGGGGGTTAAAAATCACCCTTGGGGGCAAATTCCATCTTTTTTGGAGGGCAAAACCCAACCTTGGGGGCAAATTCCACCTTTCTTTGGGGTTAAAAACCACTTCTGGGGGCAAATTCCACCTTTATTTGGGGTAAAAATCACCCTTGGGGGCAAATTCCACCTTTATTTGGGGTAAAAAATCACCCTTGGGGGCAAATTCCACCTTTGTTTGGGGCAAAATCACCTTTGGGGGCAAATTCCACCTTTATTTGGGGTAAAAATCACCCTTGGG
>NW_008600429.1:0-780 GCF_000691845.1 Merops nubicus
GCTGGGGGGTGGCTGTGGGGCTGTTCTGGGCTCTGTGGGGCAGCTCTCGGGGGGGCGGGGGTGGCAAGGGCTGAACGTGGCCCAGCCCGGGGGGCACAGACCCAAAATCGCCGCTTTGCGCCCCAAACGCCCGGCCCCGCCCCCTGCCCCGCCCGACCAGCCCGTGCCCAGGATCCCGGGGGACAGAACATGGCTGGGGGGCGGGAAAAGCCCCAAAAGCCCCCCAAAATTGGGCGGGGGGAGGGAGAGAGAGACCCCGGGAGCAGGGCCACCCAGAACCAGTGGGCTTTCAATTTTAATTAGGTTTAAAAATTAAGGCAAATTAAAACAAAATTGATTTTTCCCTCCAATTTTAAATGTAAATTGTTATTTTAAAGTTAATTTCATGAGTTGAAACTATTTGCAGTAAAAAAAAAAATCTCAAAAATTAATTTCAAGTTCTTAAAAAGATATTTCAAATAGAAAAATTACATTTAGAATTCAATTTAAAATTTAAACAATAAGAAGATAAATAGATGAAATAAATGTGATTATTTTAAGTATTATCTTAATATTGATAATTACAAATATAAGTTAATAATTATAATCAATACAACATATATAAAATAAACAATTTCTATAAGAAATTTGAAGCTTCGCAAAATTCATTAAATGTAAAGTAGGCAACTTAGACTCAAGAAATCTTAGTTAAAATCATAGTAAAAGTTATTAAATTCCAGCAGGGCAGCATTTAGCAAATTAAAAATTTAAAGAGTAATGCAAATCCAATAAACCTGCACA
>NW_008600429.1:1240-1470 GCF_000691845.1 Merops nubicus
AACACCGCCCCCCGCCGCAAAAACCGGCACCCCCCGAACTCTGCCCTCAGGGCCAGGAAAGGCTTAAACCCCCCGGCTTTGGGCAACTCCCCCAGCAATTAACAACCCCCTAATTACTCCTATGGAATTGCTGTTAATTAGCCCCGCGCACACTCTCCCTCAATTAATTAATTGAATCTGGTCTCTCTCTCGGTCTCTCCCAGTCTTTCTCCCTCTCCCCCCGCCCCGTT
>NW_008600430.1:0-545 GCF_000691845.1 Merops nubicus
GGATGGGGGATGGTTGGACTGGATGACATTGAGGGTCTTTTCCAATCAAAACTATTCTATGATTCCAAGGAAAGCTCTGCTGAGCCCAAAGAGCCCACGCAGGCTGGAGCACCTCAGCAGCCCCCGGGCAGCCAGGGCGAGGCCCCAGGGCTCCCCCCCAGCCCTTCCCCACACACCCCAGACCCTCTTCCCACTCCAGGCCTGCTGGAGACCCTGGCACGTGCCCGGGCACTCACCTTGGCTACGAACTGCTTGTCCTTCTGGTCCAGGTTTGCTGTGGGGGCCACATAGTCCCTCCAGATCCTCAGCTTGCGCTCCTTGGCAAACCTGGTGGGAGAGGGGGACAGGAGTGACCCCTGGGCTGGTGACCCGGGCAGGGAGGGACGTCCAGCTGTCCAGAAAAGTGACAGCCAGAGGTGGTGGGATGCCCAGAGCCACACTCAAGGCGTGGGCTTGCATGGAGAGATCACATCCCCCTCCCACAGGGAGAGCACCGGGGGTTCCCCACATGTGAATGGGGAGAGGGGGCTGGAGACACCTCTGGG
>NW_008600431.1:0-321 GCF_000691845.1 Merops nubicus
CCAGCACAGCCCTGCCCTGCCCCAGCCTGGGGGGTACTCACGCAGGGGCTTCTCCTTGAAGTAGGAGCTTTCCAGGCTGTCCTTCGCTGTCGCCCTGTGGGGATGAAGGGACAAGAGTGGTGGGTACCCCCAGGACGTGCCCCCAGCACTAGGGACAGCTGGGTCACAGGCAGCCCCCTCCCTGGGCGAGTTTGTCATGGAATCATGGAATTGTTCTGGTTGAAAGGGCCCTTTTAAGATCATTGAGTCCAACCGTCCCCCAGCACTGCCAGGTCCCCACTGCCCCGTGTCCCTCACACCACATCTCCATGGCTTGGAAAC
>NW_008600431.1:966-1246 GCF_000691845.1 Merops nubicus
TGGAGAAACCCTGCAGGGGTCGGAGCATGAGGGGCGGGCAGGGGAGCAGGCAGGGGAGCAGGCAGGGGAGCAGGCAGGGGAGCAGGCAGGGGAGCAGGCAGGGGAGCTCTCACCGGCCAGATGTTCTCGTTGGGTGTCCCCAGGAGCTGCACGATGAGGTCAATCTGGTGGATCTCAGAGGTGCCTGGCAGCAATGGCTTGTGTGCCAGCAGCTCGGCGAGGATGCAGCCCACGGCCCTGCAGAGCGGGAGTCAGCGGGGGCAGGAGGAGTCCTCCAGCT
>NW_008600432.1:0-201 GCF_000691845.1 Merops nubicus
GCCCCGGGACACACCCACCGTTCCTCCCAGCGCTCGGGGGCTGCGGCTCCTGCTCCGGCCGTCCCTCCCGCGTCCCTCCGCACCCCTCGGCCTCTCTCCAGCCGTGCTGCAGCTTCTGCAGTCGGGGGCAAAACCCGAGCTCACCCGGGCAGCAAAGCCAGTGCCAGTGGCAGAGACTGGCAGCAAAACCCACGCCACCCA
>NW_008600432.1:232-1841 GCF_000691845.1 Merops nubicus
AGTGCCAGCCACCCCACCAGCGACAGCCGAGGCCTGACAAGTGACGGAGAGGGAGAACAGCACAGGAGTAAACCCTGTTAAGACAATCCTAAGGAGCAATGCAGATGCCAGTTTAGCTCAAGCTTTTACTGGGAAACTATGAAAAATGGGACCTGAGAGAAGTTACACTACAGCTGTGAAAGCTGCAGAGCTGCCTTGCATTAAGCAGCCGCTCCTCCTGAGCCCCTCCTCAGTCCATCCGCGATAAGCCTGAACAGAGGATTTTGCCTGCCACAGTTCTGAACGCCTCCTCCTCGCTCCAACAGTCAGGTTATTTTTAAATACCTGGGATACAGACGATGTCGTTGCTGGGATGCTCCATTATAAGAAAGCTGAAGCCAGGAAGGGGCAGCTGGATTCAGCTTCCAACAGGAAACTGAGAGACAAGTTTTTGTTCAGTATGTACCAAGCACAAAGTCTCTTCTTGTCCTACTCTGCAGCTCTTGCAGCACGTTCTGGGGCCTGGCTGAGGAGCAAGAGGACCCCATGCCACCTAACAATGAGTATGTATTTTGAAAATCACTAGCAGTAATTTCTCCAGAAGTCTGTTCTGAAGCTTTCCATGTCACTGACGCCAGACTAAGCAGGTCTGTAATTGCCCAGCTGTCCCACCGTGCCCCGTATGTACATATTCTATGTCCATGTGATCTTAGCCCAGATTAAAAGGTTTCTCAGACATCCTTGTCAAGAGACCCCCCCAGTCCACATGCCACTTCCCGAGGTGTTCTGCAAGAGCAGCTGTTCACTGATTCAGTCTGAAGGAGCCAAGCTTTTAGAATCCAGCCTCTGCATGGGGTGAGGTGACTTTCACACCCCCACTGCCCAGCTCCCTGCCCCTCTGCACAGCAGAGTGATCCTTTCTTGCAGAGAGAGCAGCAGCTGTAACAAGGGAAGACAGCCACAGGCCAGAGCCACTGTGGAGCAGGAGCATCAATCACAAGTGCCTGTGGAACGCCCAGCCTGGCACACGAGGGCAGGCAGTGGTAACACAAAATGAAAGCAAAACATCTTTGCCCTGCTCCAGGTAGAGGCCAGGTTCCAGCTCAGTGAGCATGGCTCAGTGTGAAATCCTGGAACAAACCAAGACTCCCAACAAGCCCTTCCCTCACCCCCACCCCACCAGCACAGGGCTGAGCTCACACCCGCTGGGGCGCGTCCTAGAGGGATTCCAGACTCCTCCTGCAGCTCACTGGCAAACTGCAAACACTGACACCTAAGGCAAGAGGCAGAGCGTTTCATGATCAAATTTATTCAATTAAATTTCATTGTCTGTTTTACTGTAGGTCACACCATACACTGCCAAAGTCAACTAAGCATTTTACACTCACTACAAGATTCTCTCAGTTTTTCACAACTAGTCCAAGAACACAGAAGTGGTCGGGTCCCTTCCCCTGTTTGTGTCACGACTTGTGTGACTGCGTGGGACTCGGGTTCCAGCACTGAGCCCACGGGTGCCCTGGCGTGCAGGCACCCGGGACTCGGGTTCCAGCACTGAGCCCACGGGAGCCCTGGCGTGCAGACACCCGGGACTCGGGCTCCAGCACTGAGACCATCGGTGCCCTGGCGAGCC
>NW_008600432.1:1915-3848 GCF_000691845.1 Merops nubicus
CCTGGGGTCCCCGGGCGTGCGGCCGCCCGAACACGTCCCAGCCATACGTGTGCGTTCGTGCATGTGTGTCTCCACGTGCATTTACAAAACCAACCTCTGGATGGTCCAGAGGGCGAATAACACCTAACTGCCCATGCAGAGAGGAGAAAAGCCAGTTGATGTTGCAGCACGGGGGCTGGGGGGCAGGCACCCTGGAGAGGGAGCAATGCCCCCGCGCTGGCGCGGCGCCGGGCCGGGTCACACAGCAGGCCTGGCCACCTGGGGAGCCTGGGAAAGCTTTGTCACTGCCCCTGATGGAAATCAGATCACTCCTTCCATAAGGAAAGCAGGTCTGAAATTATTCCAAAATAGGTGGATGTGCATGGGGTTAGAAGGATGGAAGCTTAAGGAAGGCTTGTCCCACCGAGGCTTCTGGGGATGCTGGGAAGAAACCAGGTGTGAACAGAACTTTATCTAACTAGTGTTCTTAAAATAATTAGTTTCTGATCTAGCAAGCATTTTGGTAATATATATCTATGATATGCTCTGAATATTTCCTTAAACAATGCTGAAGGCATTTTCCCTGTCTGAGGGTCATCTACAGGAGGTCTTTACTGCTTCATCTTTCATGGGGCTACTCCTACCAAGTACCAGAGAAATAAGTCAGATGCTACAATTTCAACTTTCATCATATCTGAAAGTGTACAACTCTTTAGAAGTGTATTTTCAACATGAAAAGAGCTAAAAGTCACAATTCTGTTCCAGTGCATAACGTGTGTGAACTGAAGCCCAGCTGCCGGCGCGGAGCCGCGACCTCCTGGGCAGAGGCACTGCTGTGGGGAAGGGCTGTGCCCCCCTCCAGGGACACTCCAACTGTACACAAGTATTGCCAGCATCTCTCTCTAAAAAGCCAGCTTCTGGAAAATTTCAAGTTGCAATTATTTCATAAATCACAAGCCATTTTTCCTTAATCTTGCCAATTTTAATGAAGAAAAAGCATTAGCATTTCAATGTACAAAAGTCCAATAAAACATGATTTTTTTTTCTTTTAAATCAGTGAATGGGTAAAGTTGGGGTTAAACTTATTCAATACTAAAAGTTTTCCAATTTCCACTAATAGAAATTTTTCTCCTGATTTGACTATAGGGTAATGACAATCCAGAAATAAATAGCTATAAATACATTCATTGTTCCTATTCCAAAAATAATCACATAGGGAAGACACAAAACTGAAATTAACTTATTTGAATCTCTTCCTTTACAATGAGCTACGGGCAAGTTAGAGCAGAATGACTCTGGACAGGGGAAAAAAAAAATGGGAAAAAATTGGTCCAGTATTGACATTCATGAAACATCCCAGTTAGCGTAATTCTTCAGTTAATTCATCCTTTAAGTGACACTACTCAGTTGATTTTTGTTATCTTCAGGAATACATAATGAAAGCAGTTTCCTTTGAATCTTTGCTGAGGACAGGCGAGTACCCTGGAGACACGGCGACAACCCCTTCAGTATGCATGTGCGTATATAGAGTTATATACAAGAATCATGCACCCACACACACGTTTGTATAGCAACACTGCATGGGACAGCTACATCCATCATCAGTCATCATTGGCAGCACTTGTTCCTCTGACTTGGCCTTGATTACGTAACTGTGGAGAAAGAAAATGCACAATTAAGCATTAATAGTTGCCTCAAGTTTAAGTCCCAAACAGGCAGTTTTATTAATCTTCAACAAAAATAGGGCAGGGCAGTCGAAACATCGCCAGGACTGAGCAAATCTACCACAGCAGCGCGAGACTCGGCAGGGACTCGGTCTGGGCACTGTCCTCACGGGTGGAGAGCAGCTCCAGCCCGAGGGGCACCTCGCCTGCCAGCAGGGCTGTCCCACGGCAGGGGGTGCCAGGAGGGCGGCGCGGGGCACAGGCCCCCAGGCGCTCGCAGCGCTCGGACG
>NW_008600433.1:0-246 GCF_000691845.1 Merops nubicus
AGGGCCACCTCCAGAGGTTCCCCCCTCCCCCCAGCTCCCCAAAACCTGCAGGCGGCAGGAGCTGCGGGAGCTGCGAGTGCTGCAGAAGGAAGAGCAGCGAGCTCAGGCGCAGCTGGAGCAGAGGTTCCACCAGCAGCGGGAGCAGATGTTCCGGCACATCGAGCAGGAGATGACGGTAACGAACCCTCACCCCTGGGGCAGCACCACCCGGCCGGGGAGGGGGCGCCGGGGGAGATGCCCCGGGGC
>NW_008600434.1:0-285 GCF_000691845.1 Merops nubicus
GGGACTCCACCACTGCCCTGGACAGCTCAACCCATTGGCCTTGATGCATCAATCCATCCTCACCAGACCTCTGTAGAGCCCCCCGACCCTCCAGCAGGGCCCCCAGCCCCAAGCCCTCAGCACAGATCCCACAGCACATCAGGGAGCAGCTGCTGCAGCCCACAGGCCTCGGCTCGCTCTCCTTTCCCCGGACCTTGGGATGGTTCTTCCCAGGCACCCCCAGATGCACGGTGGGCTCCAAGCCATGAGACCAGCCCAGCCTGGACCCCGCCGGAGCCGCAGCCG
>NW_008600434.1:758-1087 GCF_000691845.1 Merops nubicus
GACGGTGGCCTCGCCTAGGTCATGCTGGGACCACAGCTGGTTATCCCTGTGTGAGACCAACGGAACAGGAGCCCGGCAGCTGCTACCAGGAGAAACCAGAGAAGCCACAGAAGTGGCCCAAGGGAAAAGCCCTGAGCCATCCCACAGGGCAGGCAGCGACCTTGACTGTGACCTAAAGCACCTCCTGAAGCTCCCTTCTCCTGATGGGAGCTCCTCAGCCCCCCATCCACCTGTCCCAGTGTTGTAAATGCACAAAATAACTTCTGAAATAGGCAAGCACAAAGGGTTGTTGTTATAAATATTCACAAAGTAACTTCTGAGCTCAACAA
>NW_008600435.1:0-266 GCF_000691845.1 Merops nubicus
CCAGCTCCCCCCGGCGACGAGGGAGGGGGCACACGCGGATCCCCACCCTGCTCCTCCTCCAGCAACCCCCCTCTGCAGAGCCCAGCATCGCTCTCCTGTGGAAAAGAGCCAGCCTTGAAATACTGTCTTATTTCCTTGGGGACTCAGAGCTGCCAGACAGACTCGCTCACGCCGATTCCCTGTGAACGTCCCCCAGCTACAGCACCAAATTTTGGTGTGGTGGGACAGAGGCAGCTCACCCCCCCTCCCCAGCACTGCTGACACCC
>NW_008600435.1:587-5715 GCF_000691845.1 Merops nubicus
AGCCCCCTTAGTGAACTGCCTGCCTGCTAATCCCCACGCTTCCCTCGCCACATTACCAGCTTTTCCTACTTAGGTGCCCTTGAGGGGGAGTGAGGCAACAGCTTCCCAGAGCTGGTTCCCACAGCCTGGCTGAAATGTCCCCGCCGGGCCCCTGCCCAGGCCCTGCAGCAGCAGCTGCCTGCGTGCGAGGGAGGCTTCTGCAGCCCTCTGCAGCCCTTGCTCCACACCGAGGTGTGAAGGGGCCAGACGGAGGATTTCAAAGGGGTGTCTGACACAGAGGAGGAAGGTTCTGATGGCCGCAGTGAGAAGAAAAGGCCTTGCCCTCTGCCTGTCTCCCTGCTGGAGCCATCTCTGCTCCATCCCCTGCCGTCTCTGCTCCATCCCCGGCTGAACAGCCGTGACTGCAAAGGGGGGAACAGGTTGGACCAGGCTGCGTTTGAAGTGCCTCGTTGTCTCTTAGTGCTGCATCCCTCTCCCTCTCTTCCCACAAGGTCTCTGTTTTCTTTCTTCAGCACCACGTTTTGGTCTCATTTTTGTCGTCCCTCTCCCTAGGCTGGAACCAAAACCCACTGAGGTTTCACCGTGGACTTTGGCAAGCTCTGGGTCTGCACTTTGTCCAGATTCCCGAGAGCTTCTTCTGCCTTGGCCTGCGTGTCCCTAGATCACTGATGCAGCGGATACACCTCTGCTCCTCCAGCTGCCCTCCCCTCCCCTCTTCTTTGGGCAGAAAGGAACAGAGACTTGAAGCTCTCAAGCCACCCTGCTGCAGTGCCATCTCCTTAACTCCTATGATGGCCAGGGCAGGGTCTCCCAGTGCTCCCCCTCGTCTGAACAGCCCTTGCTCCCTGCATCTGTGCCTTGACTTGCTGGGATACACGTGCAGAATAGCCTGGACCCAGTCGCACGCCCAGCCCAAGGAGTCTCACCCACCTCTAGAGCACTGTGACATGAAAAGAAAGAGAAGTGGGGAAAGGTCAGTGCAAAGAAAGGTAAAAAAGAGGGAGAAGATCTCTCTCGAATGGCAGAGGCTCTCCCCGTGCCTGAGGTCAAACACGCAGCCGGTTAGACTGTGTGGACGAGCTGGTGTTTTTGCCTTCCTACAGATTGTATCTGCCATGTGCATGTTAATGTACCTATCTGCTATTGTTTTGAAAGCGAGTCCTTCCCGGTTGTTTTGATGAAAGTCGTCGCACTTAACACACAGAAATGCCTCCGCTACTTCTCCTCACCCTCCTCCTGAAGTGCCAGGATCAGCCAGGGACAACACATTCCCTTTGAACACAGTCAGAGGAGGTCCTCACAGACCCCGGGTGTTCCTGCAGCTGCCTGGCACGCTAGAGCTCACAGCACGTAGCCCGGCCTCACTTTACGCTGTGCAGAGCTGTTAGATTCACGAGCTGTGACATCCAGCAAAGGTGTCAAATAAAGTCCTTCAAACCCCTCTCCTGGCTGTGAAACCTCGTGTTGATGTGAATTGCCTTTGCCGATCCAGCCTGCTTGGGTGACTGCTTAATTTTGTGGCAGGTGAGGAAAATTTTGCTCCTGAAGAAGCTTCAAAAAAGGTAAGATGGAGCTTGCACGGTGAAATCCCTGCTGGTTGTTTTATAGCTGCTGCTCTTGGTAGCTCTGTTCCCATGGCTTTTTTTACTTTGCCAACCACTATGCAAGTTGAAATCGGCCGGGTAGTTAGCAACGCTTGCCCAGAGATTGGCTATAGTCCATGGCTTGAGAACAAATAATTTCATTTACCAGCATCCACAAAAATGCCAGGGAACCAAGCGGGTCGGGCAGGGCCTCGCAGCCAGCCGCCGAGGGCTCGCCTCGGTCTCTGACCCTTTGCAAGCAGGACCAGAATAACCCTGGCTGCAGCGGCTGTCGGGAAACGCTTCGGACTAAACAAAGAGCCACAGCTGAGAGCTGGTCTCTGTTTTGGGGAAAGGACCAGCAAATGATCCTTCTCGAGGAAGATGCTGGGAGTATTTTCTAGGGAATGGTGGGAATCTGACTTCCTTTCCCAGAACTCCTTCTCACTCCAAAATGCTTTTCAAAACCGCCCATAAATCCCTGCCTTAAGTGCTGTGTTGGGAATTGCTGGGAGGGAGCCACTGCAGCTGCGATGGAGTAACGCAGCGTCCGTCTGGAAGCAGAGGGGAGCTTCAAGAGCAATAATAGGGCTATTGATGATGGGTTGTCCCACCCTGCTGGTGCCTGGGCTGCCCCGACCCGGCTGGAGGCGGCGGTGGGAGCTGGGTGCTCTGGTGTGGCCTTGGCCAGAGACAGAGGAACCGAATTACCCTCCGTGGGAGGCAGGCATACAAACCGGCCCCGCGGGCTACAGCGCTAAAACAAAACAGAGACAGTGGAAAAAAAACCCACTTCCTGATCTCTGCTGATCAAACAGGAGCTGGAGCGGGTGGGAGGGCATCAGTTCAGGCCCGTGGGGTTTTCTCCCCACAGCAACATGGTGATTAGAGCAGTAGCCCGGGACTGGAGCTTAATTTTTTTCCCAAGGTTTCCTTTAGCCTAAACGTCTCCCCTAACGCATCTCAGCAACTTTTGATCTACCCTGTAGGGGAAATCCCTGAACTCTCCACGCACTGTCTTCATCCTTGTTCTTCAGGCAAAGAAAAAAACCCCAAGGAAGAGGCCTGTGGGAACGCGTGGGCTGCGCTCAGCAGGGTTGTTAAACACTCCTGCTTGGACGAGCAAAGCAGGGTCCTGGCGAACGAGCCTTCGCCAGCTCCTTGGAGGGGACGAGGCCACGGCTCCCAGGTTTGTGGGAGATTTGCTACGCAGCAGGTGCTGCAGCAGCCAGCGAGTCCTGCTCTCCCAAATCCCCCGGCGTGGAAAATGTCGCTTCGCTCGGTTCTGCTGTTGCCTGCCCTGGGTGAAACCCTGCTGGGCTTCGGCGCTTTCCTGCCTGTGGTGCAATCCCGGCCTGCCCTCTGCTGGTAAAATCCCAAAGCGAAGGAGGAGAAATCCTCAACCAAGGTCAGCATTTGGTTGAAAACTTGCCAGGCGTGTTAAAAAATGGATGATCTTTTATGACGACCACCAGCGACTGAGATACCCCTTAGAGAGAAGGTAGCAGAGCAGCTTGGGAGGGCTCTGGGTGACGGGTCTCACACCAGCGTCATCGATGAGGATGGACTGGGGGGTGTAGACACTGAAAGATGTAACCTCTGCTCCAGGCACTGCTGAAGGTTTTCAGAGGGTGAATTGGGAGAATCTCGGTCGTTGCTGGTCACCCAGAGCAGCTGCACCCGTGTGTTGAGAGTACCAAGAGCCGTGGGGTCCCTGGGCAGCGTTGGGCCCTCGTGGCAGAGGGTCCCCCCAGCCTGTCAGTTTGTGTCAGGAGTGAAAAGGACCAAGGAGGACACGGGGCTGTAGTTGTCTGCGCGGTGGCCCCAGGAGGAGATGCACACGTCAATAAATATGTTTCAAATAAAAGCCATTCTCGGCGCAGCCACAGCGGCTGCTTGCAGCCAAAGGGCATTTTATGTGGAAACGTTCTTCGAGCTCTGCTGTGTTTTGACTTTAGCTGTCAGAGCAGGAGCCACTCCAAACTCCTTCCGCAGCAAGACGCTTGTCTCAGCCCATGGGTTCCCAGTGGAGGAGATGCTGGGATGCAGAGGACTGAGCCACCAAACAACAGCAGGCACCGGGCATGATCCCATCCTCCCAGCCTCCCCTGGCTGTGGGGAGGAAGATGATGAGCTCAGGAGGAGAGTGATTTATGTCTTTAGAAAATAACTGGACTGAAAATATTGCAAAATACCACAATTTACTTTGCTATTGTTACCTTTTATTTTGCTACTCTGGATTAGTCCACTGTACTGCAGGGATGGGGATCAAAGCCCATTTTGACAACACATCCCACTTTTAAATGAAATTATAGGCAATGCAATGTAGAATTGAAAAGTCACAGCAGGCCAGATACCGGCCACTGTAGAATATCTTAGTCCCCCTTAGCAGGACATCCATGGTGCCTGAAGGTCACTGATGAATCACTGAATCTCGTGCTGCTGCATCCTCACGCTCTGCTGAAGATGCTGGAAATAGATAATTACGGGTCTCCCCGGAGCTGAATCTCCTGACCGTGAAGCTGTGGGGCAGTGGAGGGGGGTGAATCCCTCTCTTGTCCCAGAGGCTTTCTTCTGTGTTTGGAGTTGTTCATCCCTTGCCCTGGGAAGAGGGACTGACAGCTCCTTTCCATGGGGAGATGTCAAAGACCTTTGGTCCCGCTCCAGGGCGGCCCATGATGTGAGCTGGCTCAGCGCCGGGGCTGCCACAGGAACTCACACTTACTTGAGCAAAAATTATGCTCTGAAGAGGAGGAGGCTGTGGGAATGGCTCCAGCTTCGGCCACTCCTCATCTTACCACCACCTCCAAAACCATAGCTTGGAGCAGCAAGAAAAATGATTCTGGAGGAATTATTCATCCTCCTGGTGCATTGCTTTGCTTGTCCTGCTCCTTGCCCTGGTCCCAGCCTCATGGCCTCACTCTCTCCACGAGGCTCCCCGGGCCTCTCGTGTTTTATGGTGGGATGAAGCTGCCCAGTGAGATATCTGCGTGCAGAGGATGGGATAGAAAACAACCCCAAAAACCAGCCTTCTGGGAGGTGTTTCTGTAGGTGCGTGTCCCTAGCAGCTGCCTGCAGAGGATCATTTCATGTTACGTCTGGCCCTTCATCCCCATGCAAGGGCAAGACTTTGGTTTTGCTTGAACTGCCATGGGATCAGGACATGGACAGAGCTGAGAGACTGCACAGTTGTCCTCCAAATGCCGCCCAGGTGCCATTTTTTCATGGCAACCACATAGATTTGAAGGATTAGGAAGTGGTCGTGCTTATTTTTTAGGCTGGTTGCTGCCTTGAGGGAGGTAGGCATCCCTGAGATGTGAGGGGTGGGTGTTGTTGGGCAGCTTGAGAAAAACCAGGTCTCACTGAGGAGCAATGGTGGGCTGAGGTTTGGAGTGCCCAGCAGCATGACACTAGTTCCTCCTGGTGCGAGTTCATTGTGAGGGGCCACACAATGAACTGTGTGTGGGATTTGGGATTACTGGTGCTGGGTGGTTTGGAAAGAGAGACCCAGCTTGTCCTAGAATCATAAAATCATAGAATTGTTT
>NW_008600436.1:0-684 GCF_000691845.1 Merops nubicus
CCCCAGCCACCCTCTTAGCCTCTCAGTCTGCCAACAAGTTGCCTGTTTCCTGGGTAGCTTTTCCTTTCTGATGTGCCTTGCAATACATAATGGCCACCTTTTCAGGTAGCTGAACTGCTTCCAGCAACTTGAGGACTTCTTCAGAATGTTTTATGTGCTTCCCTTGGATGGATAGAAGGCCTTTTTCTCTCCACACTGCTCAATAAGCATGGACCACCCCAAAAGTTGATCCTTTTTCTTTTTGCTAACTCCAGAGCTCGAGTCAGGACTATGATTTCTGCCTTTTGGGTCGAGGTATTGGGAGGAAGGGCCTTGGCTTCTATCACCTGTTCAGTTGTGGTCACTGCATATCCCGCTTTGCATATGCCTTGGCGGATGAAGCTGCTCCCATTCGAGTTCCAATATATCGGGTCTGGCTGAGCTGATTTTCCCATTGCAGCCCTCCTGGTGCAGTGCCTTTGTGCTGAGAGTTAGAAGGGTGTTGGTAGCACCCATGTTATGACTATCACTGAGCAGTTCTCGCACAGCACCAAGGCTCTACATTGTCTTGTTCCACTATGATGAATTGATATCTAAGGAACCATTGTGGTGATAGCCAGTGCCCCCCTTTCACTTCCAACACAGCTGACACAGTGTAGAGATACCAAAACCGTTATCTTCTGACCCAGTGTGAACTTACATGCC
>NW_008600437.1:0-1989 GCF_000691845.1 Merops nubicus
GCGCAGCCAGCAGTCCCTCCGCCCGGCCCGGCCTCCTCTCCTCGGGCCGCCGGCGCCTCCCCTGCCGCCTCGCACCTCCGCACCCTAGTTGGGGTTGGTCTCCCGGCTGCTGCTCTGCTCCCGGCCCAGCTCCCGCTCCTTGTCTGCCGCGGAGGAGGAGGAGGACGACGACGATGACGAGGAGGACGAGGCGCTGAGGCTCCGGCCCGAATGCTTGTAGGCTGCGAGGAGCTCCTGCAGCCGCTCTGGCGTGGGCTCCCACTTGGCAAAGCCAGCGCTGTTCTGCAGGAAGAGCACGGCCGTGTTGTGCACGGCCTTGTAGTACATCTCCTCTCTGCAAGGGAAGACACGCGGCACTCAGCGTCCCAGGAACCACACGCAACACCCAGACCTGCTCCCCAGAGCTGCCCTCTGCTTTGTGTGTGGCTTTTAGGACAAGCCCCTTCCTATCCGTGTTCTGGGGAGAGGAGCAGGTAGCCAGGCACTTCTGAGCATGCACAGAGGCTCCCAAACTCTCAGAGAGGCACAAATACTGCTGAGCCACGCAGCTCCCTACCAGCACGTGCTGGGACAGCACTGTCCCCGTAGATGGATCTCATCACAAGGCATCAGTCATAACCAGGCAGAGAACTCGGGTGTTCAAGCACTGGCTTCGATGAGTTTTTGCCTGAAGCTGTGGCCTGACCAGCAGGCTGGTGGCCAGCATGCTCTGCTGAGGACCGAGACCCCTCCTGTGTCCCTGTGAGTGACACTGAACTGCCGCGTGCTCAGCAGGCTCCCCAGGCCTGGGGCTGGCACGGGGCACCAGCGACACCACAGCACGTGTGAGCTGTTCAGAGGGGAGCTGGGCCCCAGAATATCCACTCACATGCTGCTGGTTAGTGAAATTCCTCGGGAGTCACCAAACGAATGTGGAATTTGGACTGCTCTGTATGACTACCTTAAAAACCCGTGTGACTATGCACTGCCTTCCTCCCTGCCTGCTCCCCACTTCCCACCAGCTTCACCTTGGGACAGGGTATTTCTGTCATGCCACTTCAGAAAGGCATTCCCTAAGGGACCTGAGACAAAAGCCTACTTTTTGCAGACGTGCTGGGAGCCGCTGCGGTACTCATGATCAAAGGCTGGCAGGATGAGCTGGTGCCTCTTGAACTTGCTCTGCTCCATGCGGGTCAGGGCTGGCGTGGGAGGGTCCCGCCACTCGGGGATGAAGACGATGAAGGACAGAGGCTCACTGGAGTTCTCCAGCAGTTTCTAGTTCAACAAGAAAATGAACAATCTCAGCGCTGGCTGAGCAATGACACCTTAGTAAAGAAACACTTCTGCTTCCAGAGCAGAGCCACAGCAGGCACCGTGCTCTGCGTTCCGTGTCGCAGCCCCGCCAGGAGGGTGCAGGAGCTGTGAGGAGGAGAGGACCGGCTGTGCAGCTCCACTTGGAACAACCCCAGAGGTGAGGGAACATACCTCAAAGTGAGAGACCATGGCATCCATCAGCTCCTCACAGAATGGAGGATTCGCCTCAAAAGAGCCACTTATAGGGAAGAAATCCAGGCATGGGCTGGAGGAAGAAGGCAAAGATCCCTATCAGAGAGGCTAGAATTTAAATTTTCATGCCTTAACACCCACCCAATCCTCGGAGGCTGAGTCTCCAGTAGCACAGGGCTTGCTGCTCTCCACAGCAGGACTTATCAGTGCTGATCGACAGCTAAAAGAGGGGGGCAAGAGGCTGGGGCCAGACTCTGGTCAGTGGTGCTCAGCAACAGGACAAGGGGCAATGGGCACAAACTGGAACCCAGGAGGTTCCAGCTGAACAAGAAGAGAAATTTCTTTGGTGTGAGGTGCCTGAGACTGGAGCAGGCTGCCCACAGATGCTGTGAAGTCTCCTTCTCTGGAGAGATTCCAAGCCTGCCTGACTGCCATCCTGGGCACCCTGCTGTGGGTGAGCTGCTGGAGCAGGGGGTTTGGACGAGATACCTCCAGAGGTCCCTT
>NW_008600437.1:2035-2472 GCF_000691845.1 Merops nubicus
ACCCCAGCCGCAGTTACCGACTCTGCTCGAGGGCCCAGTTCTCCCACTCCAGAACAAGTGCTGGCACTGGCAGACCCATGCACTGCATCTCCCCCTGGAGCAGACCCTCTGACAGGGCACACTCCTGGTCTGGGCCCACGCTGCCTTCAGGCAGCCCTGCTGTGCAGGTTCCCCCGAGCAGAGGTGCCCCCGACGGCACCCGCCCGTCCCACCGCGCCCGCGCGCCAGACTCACCCCCTGGATCCGAAATACCCGTCTGTATCCAAGAAGGCCGAGCAGTATTGTTTAAAATAGCAATTCAGGGGCGAGGCAAAGCATTCAAAACTCACTCCAAAGAGCTTGTGGAGGGCTTCGAAGACGTGCACAGGCAGTGAGCCCTGCAGACCAGTCCCTTCGTACAGCCCCACACCGAACATCATCTGGGGAGAGCAAACCCC
>NW_008600438.1:0-293 GCF_000691845.1 Merops nubicus
ATGTCGGCGGAAGGGCAATCGTGCCACGCGAAAACGGGAACACACACCAAAGGTAGCGACCAAAACGCAGTGACGCGAGGCGCCACAGACAAGATGGACGCGAATGCACTAAAAGGACCATCACATACCCAATATGGCCGTGGAAGCCCAAATACGTGCAGAGCCACACCTAAGATGGCGACGCATGCGCAGAAAGGGCGAAGGCGTACCCAAGATGGCGGCGGAAGCACAGTACTGGGAGTCTGTGCGGGGCTATTTTTGCCGCTCGAAAATCCTGGGGCTTCAGCGGCGGA
>NW_008600439.1:0-843 GCF_000691845.1 Merops nubicus
GGGCGGGTGTGCACGCTCGTGTGAGCTCACACCTGCCCGGGCACCACTGAGTGTGCTCACGCTCCCTCGTGCACAGTCACTGCTGCCCACGAGCACTCGTGTGTGTTCTCACACGCTTGTGCGTGCTCACACCTGCCCATACTCCCCTGTGCACACTCGCTCTTGCATGCTCACAGCTGTCCTCACACACTCGTGCATGCTCACACACACCTGTGCACGTTCATGCCTCCCCATAAATCCCTGTACACACTCACTTGTGCACGCTCACAGCTCTGCACGCACCGGTGTGCACACTAACGCTCACTTGTGCATATTCTCACACACTTGTGCACACTCACGCCTGCCCATACACCCCTCTGCACACTCACACTCACTTGTGCACGCTCACCGCTGTCCATACACACTCGTGAAATCTTGCACCTGCCTGTACACCCCTGTGCACGCTCACACGGAATTGTGCACGCTCTCACACACTCGTGCACATTCACACCCGCCCGTACACCCCGTGCACGCTCACACACGCTTGTGCACTCTCACACACACTCGCTGTCCCGTGGTGCTCCAGGTGCGGGTTGGCGTGACCGTGGGGGGCACACCGGCACGCCTTGCACACGCGTGTGCAAACCCCTCGCGTGGGTGTGAGCACGGGGACGGGGACACCAGCCCTGGGCCAGAGCACGCTGCTCACCACTGCTCACGACAGCCGTGCAACCCTCGCACGGACACCCCCCCCGTGCAACCCTCGCACCCCCTTACGCCCTCTTTTGAACGCCCCTTTTTGGGGGCACCCAAAAGCGGGGACACGAGTGGGTGACACGGACACGGGGGGCACGAGGGGACACA
>NW_008600440.1:0-201 GCF_000691845.1 Merops nubicus
TCTCCGCCCCGCAGTAGTAAACGGACAGAGTAGGACTGTCTTTGGGAGTGCAAGGAACCGCGTCCGAAAACCCGTGGAAAGGAGGGAAGGAGCTGCACGTCCCCGGCAGGGTCCTGCTCTGCCTCGAGAGGCAGCCTCACGGCACGCGCTGATCACGGTATGCGAAGGCGCGGCGCAGGGAGCCGGAGCCCAGGGAGCCGG
>NW_008600440.1:420-1342 GCF_000691845.1 Merops nubicus
AGCACCGGCACAGGTCGCCGTGCGTGGCGCGGCTGCGAGTCGTCTCACGGTGTCTGCCCCGTCTGTACCGCGGGCTTGGCTCCGCGGACCGGTCTTTCAGTTACCGTTTGCTAAAAGGCTGACAGAAAAGTAATTTAATGATGGCTTTCTATGCCAAAAATAGAAATTACGTGTGCTGTTTTTTTTTGCTATGTGATCAATACTGTGCCAACAATGAATGTGCCATAAGAAAGCTGTGTTGCGCAGTTAAGGTTTGTGGGATTATAATCCAAACTAGGTATTAGATGCTCAGCTGAGATGCTCAGCTGAGATACAAATTCTCCTCTGACAGATTTGTCTGTGTTATTAATTTAGTGTTAAATTCTCCTACGGTTACAAATACTGCCCAGTCTCTGCTGGTAGTTAAGTATTATAAGACATAGCTATAATAATAAAAAAAACCAACACAAAAAAACACCAAACACAATAGTCTGGTACACTTTCGATGGAGATCTAATCAACACAATGTTTGAAAGTACATCAGTCTTCACCTACATTAATTCACGTACGTGTAGCAGACTAGATAGTGTAGTTGGACTTCCCAAGAAAATGCGCCTAACATTGACAAGGTCAAGGGACAATTCTGAACAGTGACCACCAGTAAAGCAAAAAAACGTGGCTGAGTGTACTTCCCTGTAAAATCAAGTTTACTTAACCTTGACAGAATGAGTCATCAGATAAACTGGAACTCCAACATTATACGGGTTAGCTGCAGCACAAAATAGTTCTTTACTCATATTGGTCCTGACTTTGTTCCTGCCCAGGGAGGCAAACAACTCCCATGCACTCATATAAAATCAGACCTACTGTCCCTGTACATAGGCTCTCCTGGAACCATAGGATCATAGAATCAAACCGGTTGGAAGGGACCTCGAAAGATCAT
>NW_008600441.1:0-4261 GCF_000691845.1 Merops nubicus
TTTAAAAATATATATATATATATTGCTATGTTAGATGTATTTTGACCAATACAGTTCCGAGTATGGATGCAATTAGTCTAAGAATGCCTTTAGTAGTATATTTTGTTTCCTGGGTGGACATGACTATTATAGCCACAGCCCAAGACAGACATAGACTTGCTTGAGTGGGTCCAAAGGAGGGCCACACCAATGGTCAGAGGGTTGGAACACTGCTGCTATGAAGAAAGGTTGAAAGAGTTGGGGTTGTTGAGCCTGGAGAAGAGAAGGCTTCAGGGCCCTGGAGAAGAGAAGGCTTCAGGGCCCTGGAGAAGAGAAGGCTTCAGGGCAACCTTATTTGTGGCCTTTCAAAGTACTTTAAGGGGGCCTATAAGAAAGCTGAGGACAGTCTTTTTATCAGGGTCTCTTGTGACAGGACAAGGAGTAATGGTTTTAAACTAAAAGAAAATAGATTTAGATTAAATGCAAGGAAGAAGTTTTTTACACTGAGGGTGGTGAAACACTGGCCCAGGTTTCCCAGAGAGGTGGTAGATGCCCCATCCCTGGAAACATTCAAAGCCAGGTAGGGTGGGGCTCTGAGCTGTCTGATCTAGTTCAAGGTGTTCCTGCTCACTACAGGGTGGTTAGAGTAAATGACCTTTAAGTGTCCCTTCCAACTCAAAACATTCTGTGTTTCTATAATCTTTGTATAGTTTACCTGCTTCAAATCTAAACAGGGTTTTGTGGCTTTAACAAACCTCTGGAAATAGTGTCAACTTCAGTTAGCTGCTTCTGTTGCTACCTAAAATACTGGTTTTGTGGCTTTTACAGTTGTGTCCAGAATTTTGCCTTCCATCTTATCTCAAGAAGTTAATGAGCTGTAGAGGGCAAGTATGAGGGGAAGGGTAGTAGAAGAAAAGACAGGAATAGTAATGTGGCCTCTAGCATTACCTTTATCAGAGCAACCATCCCCATCCGTAAGGTGTAGCAGAATGTTTTCAACTTCATTCTTGATGCGCATGAAAAGCTGCGTCACTCTTGCATGTTGGTCCTTATTAGACATTCCTCTGGGCCTAAGCGTGAGGGCCTATTTACATGCAAGATGTCTGCAGGTAAATATGCCACTATTGGCTTCAGAATTAGCCTTTCTACTTAGTTTTCCACACTTGGAAGGAATCAAAATAGGAATCATTGCCTGAATTCACAAAATGGTGATTTATATACCACTGACTTTATGGTAGGTATGCTCCAAGAATGTTATTAAGTGTGGCCTCTTGGAGAGGCAGACTAAACCATGCCAAAGTACCTAGTCCCAACAAGGATTAGATAATGAAAAATGTCTAGAGAGTTTGAAAGTCAACGTAATATCTTTAGATTCAGGCAGAAACTGATGATATTTTTAAATTGCATTTTTAGGATGCAAGTGCCTAATCAACATGTCTACTTTGGACACTTGAGTCTCTTTTATTTTTTTTATCTGATATGATACACATGATGAAAAAAATGTCCTCTTCATCTTAATGACCTTAGAAATCTAACACTGTGACAAGAAAAAAGATGGTAACAGGTCAGGTAAGATTAAAAAAAAAAAAAAAAAAAAAAAAAAGTGGTAGAATATTTTAATTGAAGTAGGGCATTCTAAATGAAGATATTTTTGTGTCCAATATTTTATTTTGCTTTGTTTATGTAAACTTTCATAGTTCCATGTTCTCTTTTCAGGAGACTTTAATAGTTAATGCAATTATTTACAGATGCTCTCTTATTTTATTTCCTAAATTTTCTTTCTCCTGAGAGGCTTATCATGGAATGTGCTGCTGTATTCATCATGAAATCCTGCCTTTTGCTTCCTCAGACTTACTTTTGTCTCCCCAGCTTGATAGAAGTATTAATGTGTCTCACTGAACGTTACTTAAATAGTAATTGATCTTTATACCTCTGAGCCCCCTTTCTGATAGCAACCTCATTTAGGGCCATTGTGAAACCTTTTTGACCTGATTATGTGCTTCCAATCAGCCGTGCTCCAAGTGTCCAGAGTGCTGGCTGATGGAGAAGCCAACATTTAGAGCTCAATTCTCTTGTCACTGACAGCAGTTACACACAGGCATGCAGAGCTGGGTTTGGCCCTTCATGATGAATTTGGGTCATTTCTTGTTTTTCTCTTTCAACTTCCACCTTTCTGTTTGAGAAGGTACATGTTCCCAAATGCTTTTTATATTCAGGACAAGTTCTTGCTGCGATCATATCACTCTGCGTGAGACTTCAGTAACAACTATAGCTTTTTATACTTTAAATGTGAATTTCAGCCTTGGTTAAGCGAGAAATTAATTCCGACCTGCCTTCTGTACCAAACCTGCCAAATGAATGTCAATTAACTCTGGACTGTTAAACTCAAAAAAGATTTTCTTGCAACTTCTGGGAGCTGACATGGAACTTCCTTTATCAAAGGGAATGAAACGCAAAGCTGCAGATGATTTTTTGTGGTCAGTTTTTTTGGAGGGGTGGAGGGAAGCTGGGAATGTGATTACAATATCCTGTCTTCTTGTTCATTCTTAACTTCCTCAGGTTTGTGGCAGAAAGTATTGCCACTATCTCTAGGCCCAAGGCAGCCCATGATATTTGTTTCTGGCTCTGTTTGGCAGCTCCATTACTGATAAGTTTTTCAAGTTCTCCCTAAAGACAGGGGTTAGACAGACAGACAGATTGCTGGTTGTGGGCAGTTCTCCCTGCAGGCTTGTGTTTAACACCAGCAAAGTTTCCTTTTCAGGATTTTTTTTTTGGTTTGGTTTGCTTTTTTTCTCCAATCTCAGCATCCGTGGCTGGAATAATTTTCCATGTTTATGTTCTGCTTTCTCATTGCTGGATGTATATTCAAAAAAGCAAAAAAACTGTCTTCCAGAGATAAGTAAATAGCTGTTACAGACACCCAGAACCTGTGGGTGGACACTTTTGCTTGCTCTGCTCAGCACCCCCACCTGCACATACCCCTTCCTTTCTGCTAACTGGGCCTTTTGGCTGTGTCTGCCAGGCACTGACCCCTTGGATCTTGTTAACTGATGGCTTGTCCTTCAGGTTCTTTTCTCCTTCCCATTTGCTTCTAAAGTATTGAAATAATTGCTATGGTCTTCTGATTGCTAAGTGGAAAAATTTTTTTTTTTTTTTTTCCTGTTGGTAGTGTAACTTAGATGTAAAGTGAGGTAGGTGTGTCCTCTACAGACAGAGTAATAAATTGGTGATTTTTAACAGCTACCAATATAATTGACTGAAGCTATTCATTATAGAAACAAACGGGTAGAGAAAAATAAAGTATATCTTCAAAACTGCCAGGGGTTTAACAATAAGATTGCCCAGAAAAGCGGGGTGGAAGGGTGGTATTTTGGGGGGGTTGAGCAGTGACTGTGTTATCTAGTGAAATTTGCTAAGGCTCTTACACATATTCACTTTGCTCTGTATACATTAAACATCAGTTCTCCCTACCTAACACTCATGTACTGCAAAACCTTCTGTATACAAGGTGAGATGGGCATGCTGATTGAAGGCCCTATGATTGACTGAGCTGTAGCATTCTCAGGGCTTCAAGAAAGGTTTTCACTCGACACTCTCTCTCGCAGGAGTTCACATTTGCTATTTTATCTCCGGGAGTGAGCTTAGTGACAGACACACACTGAGAGTCAGGGAGAAATGCCATGGGAGCTGCTTAACAGCATTCAGATGCAGAGATGGCATTTGATTCCCAGGCTTCTTTGCTGCAGCTGCTTTATAAGAAATCTAAATCAGGAAACTCTATGGGGTATCAGAAAAGCAGACCTCTGATCTGCGTGCTCTTGCCATTAAAAAAACCAGTCTTGCTTCTGAAACAATAAATGAATCTAACAGTTATTGAATAAGCCCTATTAATTTCAGTGGAATCTGTGAAGTGGCAGGATAGCAGGCACACGGACACACAACTACGTGTGATAGGGCTGCAAGAGTTCTCTGACAAGATGCTAGCAGGTTGCCTGACATACTCATTGTAGCTGTTTGTATTTAATGTAGAAATTATGTTAGTTTAATTCCTACATGTTGTTCAGGCCAAGTGTTCTGAATATGTTTTGAATCGAATGCCAGCCTTTTGAAACTGTTCCCAGTACCTGCATTATAGATATCAAATACTATGCTAGAGATAAATGAGCTTGAAATGCGTTTTGGTTTTTTTTTTTATTTTACTTTTTATACATTCGTGTTAATTTATATTTATAAATATCTGGAGGTTGGTAATTTCAGCTCTGTAGCAATGCTTTCTCTTTCC
>NW_008600441.1:4292-7503 GCF_000691845.1 Merops nubicus
TATAGGGCCTGAAAAAAATCTAAAATAACTTAAAAGTAGACATGTTAATGTTAGGTTGATACTTTGCCTTTTCAATGGAATGGTAATATTTCTGTGATTCATTTGGTGTTGTGAAATTAAGAAAGTCACCAGAAATTAATGTAAAAGCAAATGGCTAGATGGGAAAAGTGATAAAAAAGTAAGCACTGGAGCTGTAAGATAAGGTACTCTATGAAGTCAGAACTATGAATAGTTGATGAAGTTTGAGGCAATTCCCTTTTGCATGATTTTCTTAAATTCTCATATAAAACAACTGATTTACATGTGGAACCTTTGAAATACTAAGAATTAACCTCACCTTTCAGACAAGAAGTTTAAGGTTAAAGATAATAGAAACATAAATCTTGTGTAAGTCTTATTAAAAAAGAAATATCTGCACTATCTCAGTTAGATTTCTTTCAACCAAAAACTCCTATTCTGAAATGCTACCTTTCTGACAGTGTGACAAATTGCTGGAACAAATGCTAAATAGTTAAATGGACAAGTGATGGATGGCCTCATAAGCCTTGCAGGGCAGCCTGTGTAAGATACTAATTGGTTCTGTGGAACTGGTTTTAGTCAATAAATTCACTTGAGAGTATTTTTTTGAGTGTGTGTTGGGTGTCTTTAAAGAATGCAGTGCTGTAGGTGACAAACCACTTGCAATGTATTTCACCACCGACAACTTTATTTTGTCTGCTATACCATCTACCTTCTTTCAAGGATATAACCTACTAAAAATCTATTATTGATGCACTGCTGTCTCTCAAATGCTTCTGAATTATGAGTTTATTTGGAAGCCTCCAGAATTTTCTGATGCTATAACATGCCCGTGTTAAGTTTTCCATGGTGTTTGCCATTGCTCTTTTTTCATTTTTTATTTTTTCCTTCTCCTGCCTTAGATTCTGCCAACACCGCTCACTTTGAGCAATACTTTCCACTGCAGATAGTCTAAATGCTAGTGAACTCCCCTCGCAAAAAATATTGTCGAGGTGAGTTAAGGCGGTTGGACTCTGGCCCTTGGGACCAGTGCCAGAAAAGATCTAAGCAGCCACTTCTGAAAAGGGGCTTTCAGACAAATTAGGTTTTAGTTCCTGTTCTGAAATCCCTAGACTTGACTGAGCTCTCCTGGTTGAGCTGTGGTGTTCTCAAGAGTACCCAGTAGTTGTGCGTCTGTGCTGGCTTGGACCCAGGTGTTCACAGGCAAAACCCCAACGCTTGCACTGCTCCCAAGTGTTTGAAGAGAAGTTGATGGCATTTGTTGTGGTCCTGGGCAGATGAGCTGAAGAGCTGAAGACACTCACCCCTTTGTTTCCCAATGATTAGTGATAGGTTTTTGGTAGCTTCCTGTTCACCGGTCTAGTGGCTTCAACACCTGTGCAAGGCTCCTTCTCCCGTACTGCTCTGCATGGGATTGCATGGCCCATCATGTGACCTGCTGCCTTCCCATCACTGGCAGACACTGAAAAGCAAAGCCCTGAAGCACTTACTTTTTAAGTCCTTCAGTCCTTTCTTGCATCTGACCCAAAGTGATTTCAGTGGAAGTAAGAGACAGAGTTTGTACTTGGTTGCTTCTCATTTATTTTTTTAATTTTTTTTATTTTTTTTTTTTATTGAGATGTGTGGAGGTTTTATTTTTTCTTGGGTGATGGGGTTTTTTTCACCTTTATTTTCATTAATGCTAAGAAGAATTTTTTTTTCCCATGAACGTTTAAAAAACAAACAAATAGAACCCTCCTCAATAATTAAGCCAGGAGAGGGGAGGAGGGTTGAGAATGTTTCATAGTTTTTCCAGATAGCAATTTCCTGTTTATTAAAGTGGAATTGATTAATTCTGAAAACATCAGGACTTAGAATGCTGATCTTTTGAGATTAAGGGAGGATCTGAAACTAATTTAGAATTTAATGCTACACTTAAGCGAGAATTCAGCTTCAGGTCTCAACTCCATTCTGATCCAAACTTCATTACAAAATAAGCTTAATTTTTGGGAATTGACTAAAAGTCAGTGAGTTATGTCTTTGTGGTTGCTTTGCATTCTCTCCAATTTAGCAGAGAATGTATGAGATGTTTCATAATTAAAGACTGTATTTCAACTGCTATGTATTTAAAACAAATCTGACTAATAAAACGTACTAGTTTTCTGAGGAGCGCTATTGAAGTAATTAGAGCAAACAAGGTATTTCTAGAGTGATTTAACCTAAAAGCATTAAGGAAAGGGCTGCACTTCTGTTAGTGTTTGTACCTAGGTTGTCTAATACATATATGAACTTCAAGAAAACTTGTTGGGAACAAAAATTCATGCAAATGCCTTAATGCGTTTTCAGTACAGTCAAACTTGGTAGAATAAATTTCTGAAAGGAAAATGTGGTCTTTGGGAGACTAAGGACACAAAAATACATAGGCTCCTTGTAAAGCTTCCAGGAGGTGGCAGATGTCTCAAGAAGAACTTGCTGTGTGTGCCACACAACGCAACCCATGCCTGGCTTCCCAGTACCAGAGAAACATGATTTGTCACTATGAAATGTAGATTCAAATAATTATAGGACAACAATGTTAACAGCTTTTTCCTTAAATCCTAACATGTAATTAGATTTTTATGACCAAAAAACCTAAGCCTACCGAAAGCTTATATTGTGGAAATTGTATGGAGATGGCAGCTTTCTTGTGCAGGTTAGCTGATTGAGATAAGCAATGAGTCAAAGAAGATCTGTCAGTCCAAACAAGCAGGGGCTCAATCACAGGAGTTCAGAGCCATCCTGTCAGGGGAATCCTGCTGGACCTGTAGCCATCCGAGAATCAAGAGATAAATACAATATACCTTCTTACATTTCCTTGGACTCTGTGGCTCTGCAGTAAAGGCCCACGGGTCCCTCTGCAGCAGATTTAGCATGAATAATTTAGCTTATGAATACAAAGAATTGTGACTATCCACAAAACAGAACAAACAAATGTGATCTCTGATACACTAATCTGTCTTTATGCTTGTATAAAAGCCTGAGGTAGGTTCATTAAGGGTATAGAACCATAAAATTTAACTACTTAATCAACCAAAGATGTTCAATTAGAAATTTTCTGTGTAACAAAGAAAATTTTTATTTCTAAAAAAATCTTTTAAATATTTTTATTAATTTAAAATTTATCTTTAATTATAATTTTATTCAAAATATATAAAGATTTTATCTTTATTTAAAA
>NW_008600442.1:0-219 GCF_000691845.1 Merops nubicus
CGTCCCTTCACCGTGGGGCTTGGCTGGTGATTTGGAAGATTTTCTTTTTGCCCCTGCAGCAGGGCTGTCCCCTCCCCCAGACAGCCCAAGTTTACCCAAACTCGGGGTGTTTCTCCCTGGCTGCTGAGCTGGGCTGCGTGTGCCACAGCCAGGGGAGGCTGCTCTGGGGCTTAGGGGACACGGTGACCTGAGAGATGGTGGGTGTGGGATGCGGCTGGG
>NW_008600442.1:262-1429 GCF_000691845.1 Merops nubicus
CTCCCTGCTGGCATGGCCAAGGGGGGAACAGATGGGTTTGGTGTTGCCCATCACCTCGGCAGCCCCGGTCTCAGGGGACCTGGCTTTTCTTTTGCTTTTGTTTCCTTTTTTATCAGAGCTTGGCCAGTAAGAATTTAGTTCAGTTTCAGAAGAGCTGTTGTGGGAACGTGCCAGAGCTGTGCAGGGGTGACCCTGGGCAGTGGGCTCTGGGGAAGGCCAGGGCAGGCAGGGCAGGCCTGTCTTGTGGTGGCACAAGGAGCTGGATGGATCTCTGCTGTTGCAGGTGGCAGCTCCTCACCCTCATGCTGGGACGGGGAAGGAGCCGAGCTCAGTGGTGCCAGGCAGGGAGGTGGAGGGTGCCCGGCCGGCCTCAGTGCCTGGGAGCAAGGCAGAGCCTGGAGCTGGGCTCGACTCTGCAGCTGGGCTTTTCCAGAGCAGTGTCTCCTGTCCCTCCCAGGAGCTGTGCAAAGTACGACCATGCGTGAGAGGAGCCCTGGTCCAGTGGCAGGAAGCCTGGCAGGGGAACACGCTTGCAGAACAGGGCACCAGGAAGGCAGCTGCTCTCCTCCTGCTCTGCCCAGGCCCTGTGGCTTCTCCTGCCAGGCTCAAGGGCAGGAGATGGCTGTATGGAGGCATGGAGAAAAAGTCAAGGAGAATTAACCAAAGCGTGACTGCAAAGTGCTTTAGCTAAAGAGCATTAGAGCTAATTAAACTGAATTACCTGAGGCCACTTTGTCTCTGTATGGGCTCCCAGGCCAGGGATTAGCTGCCCAAAACTAACGCCCACCTTCAGCTAATGCCCACCGACTTCCTGGGTGCCCATGCAGGAGCACAGGGCCGATGGGGAGCCCTGAGGTGCAGGACTCAGCTGGTCCTTGGTACCTGGTGGCTGGCAGAGGTAGCACATTCCCTGCTCTGCAGGAGATGTCCCACTGCAGAGTGACAGATCCCTGGCTGACCAGGCTGGGCCCGACCCTGCACCATGCAGAAACCAGCACCCTTTCCAGCAGAAAAGGTGCCATTTGCCCACCTGCCTCCCAGGCACTGCCCCCAGCCTGATTTATTGTCTGTGGGAGCCTCTCCTGCAGAAATACCCACGGAGGAGTCAGGGAAGTCTCTTTCCCACTCACCGATGGGCTGCTTGTGGCAGCCGTGTCCGTAGCCACC
>NW_008600442.1:1517-1752 GCF_000691845.1 Merops nubicus
CAGCCAAGGCTCTGGCAGTGCTTGGAGACCAAACTGGGAACCTCCGGTGTACCCATGGCACAAACCCAGCGGCCTCGCTGCAGTCTGGAAGCAGCACAGGGGAGGGGGCTGTAACCCGGCCGAGCTTCCCAGAAAACGCTCAGAGGACTAATTTTGAGCTTGGCGAATTCAGCTCCGAGTCTGAACCAAAACACCCTATCCATCTTCAGATGTTTGTCCTTCCTCCCATCCGCTG
>NW_008600443.1:0-585 GCF_000691845.1 Merops nubicus
CCCAAGCCAGGAGCATCTTCTCCTCCAGCAGAGGATGGAGTTTCATCATTAACAAGGTCAAGGAGACCAGCAGTGATGGCTGCCTGTCCATCTCCAACACAAACCAGTTCCGTGGCTCTCAAAAAGGACTCTTCTGTTTCGTTCTGTTCAAGGACTGGGTCACAACTGCAGAGGGACAAGAAAATTGCCAAGTCCCTTGCCATAATCGTGTGTGTCTTTGCCATTTGCTGGGCCCCTTACACCTTACTCATGATTATTCGTGGGGCTTGCCAAGGAGAGTGTGTCCCTGAGTCCCTCTATGAAATAACCTTCTGGCTTCTGTGGATCAATTCTTCTCTGAACCCCTTTCTCTACCCTCTCTGTCACATGAGGTTCCGAAGGGCTTTCATGAAAATATTATGTCCCCAAAAATTTGCAGCCTTAAGATCACATAACACCCCTTCTGTAGAGAGTTAAAATAAAGGACTTGCAGAAAAGTTCCCTTTCTCAGTGCTATTTTCTCATATGTATCTTCAACAGAAACAGAGAAAAAGCTTTTGTTTACTAACATCATTGGTTAAGAGTGCAGCAGAGGTGAGGTGTGTA
>NW_008600444.1:0-265 GCF_000691845.1 Merops nubicus
GATCATATTTTAACTCTTCAGACACCATTTTGTGCCACTCCCAACACTGTTTAACACCCAAACACCCTCTTCTGGACCCCTAACGCCGTTTCTGTGCCCCATTGATACCTCTCAGTGCCCTCAGACACCATTTTGTGCCCCCCAACCCCATTTCCTGCCCCGTTGCCACCACTCTGTGCTCCCACACCCCCTTTTTTTGCCCCCCAGACCATTTGCTGACCCTTTGCCATCATTGTATGCCCCCCTGACACCATCTCCCACCACC
>NW_008600445.1:0-372 GCF_000691845.1 Merops nubicus
CAGTGGATCCCAGGTCTCTTTGGGTCATGTTGGGGTGTTGGATCCCAGATCTTATTAGATCATGTCTGGGCAGTGGATCCCAGATATCTTTGGGTTGGCTCAGTGGATCCCAGTTCTCTATGGGTCATGCCAGGGCAGTGGATCCCAGATCCCTCTGGGTTGGGTCAGGGCAGTGGATCCCAGATCTCTCTGGGTCAGCTCAGTGGATCCCAGGTCTCTGGGTTGTGTCAGGGCAGTGGATCCCAGGTCCCTTTGGATCTGGCCAGTGGATCCTAGATCTCATTAGGTTGTGTCGGGGCAGTGGATCCCAGATCTCTCTGGGTCAAGTCAGGGGGGTGGATCCCAGATCCCTCTGGGTTGTGTCAGGGCCGT
>NW_008600445.1:613-833 GCF_000691845.1 Merops nubicus
TTCCCGGATCTCCCCATGAGGCTCTGGCTGATCCCGGCCTCTCCTCACGGCATCGCTGGATCCTGGATCTCCCCGGGAAGCGCCGGGGCTGCTGGATCCGGGATCTCTCCGGGTGACGTCACCGGATCCCAGATCTCCACCTGGGTGACAACACCAGATCCCAGATCCCCTCTCAGGTGACGTCACTGGATCCCAGATCCCACCCCCCCACCCCTGGGGC
>NW_008600446.1:0-1024 GCF_000691845.1 Merops nubicus
TGATAATGCGATCGGTCTCCACCGGCTCCTTTTTCACTTCAAACTTCATCAGATCGAAGTCATTAACATATTCCATGGCCAGGGGACTGGTGGGCAGGTCGGAGCTGCTCATTGCCAGTTCTGATGCCATCCTTTTGCTGCTGACAGTCCTCCAGAAAGGGTGCGCTCCGGGAGCGAGGGGACTGCTCTGAGTTGCCACCGGGTGAGCCAGCTTGATTTTTGGCGAGCTCTGCTCCGCTCTCTCCTGCCTCTGCCTCTCGCCACGGCCCCTCGCAGCCTCCGCTCCAATTCGCCCCGGCCGCTCTCGCTCCCGCTCCGCGTTATCCTTTGCAGAGTCTCCGCTGCCGCTGATGCATCAGAGCGAGGGGCTCTCGCTATTCGCCTTTTGCATAAAGGGTTTTTTTTTTTTTCCTCCTCTCTCCCTCCCTTCTCTCTCTCTCTCTCCTCTCTCTCTCTCTCTCGCAGCTTGCAAACTGCAGCTGGAAGTGTTAGCTGGTGGTGTTGCGAGTAAATTTTTGGTTGTTGTTGTTGTTGTTGTTGCTTTGTTTTGTTATTTTTAACACTTCATGGTGCCTTTCCTCTGGGCTTTCTCATGCAAAGTGCAGAGCGAGGAGAGAGGTTCATCGGGGAAGGGAGGAGGGAAAAGAGAGCGAAGACGACAAAAAAAAAAAAAAATCAAAGTCGAGATCGCAACCAAAATAATAATAAGAGCTGAAAAAAAAAAAAAGAGAGAGAGAGAGGAACAAAAAACCCTCGACCCCAAAGCTACAGCAAGAAGATGAAAAATATTTTAAAGGATTCATCCAGCAGGAGAGTTTAAAAGCATTGCTGAGTTTTATAGCGCTCCTGACGTCAAATGGGAAATGGACTCGGCAGGCGGACCAATGGGCTGCCGCCATCCCAGCCCTCATTAGCATAATAGTATAGAAACAAGGAAACTTTTCGGGGCTGTCAATCAGGGCCCCATCAGCTGACTGTCAGCTGGGGAGCGCTTTAACCCCTTCCTGCCCGCCGCCTCCCTCCC
>NW_008600447.1:0-6749 GCF_000691845.1 Merops nubicus
CTTTCTCAGTGATTTACTCCGTGTTGGCCCTTCAGGAGGTCCCTTCTCTACTTTTGGGGAGTCTGGTCTCTCTGACCAGCCCCTGTGGGTCCGTTCTGTCCCCGGCAGGTGACCGAAGGGCACTGGAAGTGGGGGGACATCACCATCCAGGTGAACAGTGCCTTCTTCACGGGCATCTACGGGATGTGGAACCTCTACGTCTTCGCCCTCATGTTCCTCTACGCCCCGTCCCACAAGAACTACGGCGAAGACCAGTCAAATGGTAGGTGCCTCTAGAAAGTGTGGTGACACCCTTGAGGAGGGTGTGGTTTGGCCAAACTTGCATGATCAGCCCCTCAGAATGTTCTGCAAATGGTTTGTTTTTTCCCAGAAGGCGTTTTAATGAGGGGTAAGGTAGAAATTTGTTCCCCTGAGGGGGGTGAGCTCCTGGCCCAGGTTGCCCAGAGAGGTGGAACCATCCCAGGGGAGGTTGGATGGAGCTCTGAGCACCCTGCTCTAGCTGCAGATGTCCCTGCTCCCTGCAGGGGGGTTGGACTGGGTGCCCTTGGAAGGTCCCACCCGAATCAGTCTGTACTTTTGTGATAACAACTGGGCCAGACAGGTTTGAGTCTTTAGCCAAGGCTGTCTAAAATCTCCTAGATGGTTTTTGTACCTCTCAGCACTGCCCAATTGTAGTTGTGTAGCTCAAATAAAGGGGGTGAGGAAAGGAGAAAACAGAAATCTAGGCAAGTGGAGAACAAGAAAACTGTTCTCTTCCTCTATCAGCAGCACTGAAGTCATCCTTTGCTGACATGTTTGTATTTAAAGAACTGTAAATAAAAGCCTGAATAAAAATACTGTACAGTCCATAGCTGAGGGAGCTCCTGAAAGCCTGGAGGGAATAAAATGGATCTTTGGCTAATTGGCAAGTATTTTATTGTGAGACCAGGCTAACGAGAAACAACTTTTTATTTCTCAGGTGACCTGGGAGTGAACAGTGGGGAAGAGCTTCAGCTCACCACCACCATCACCCACGTGGATGGGCCCACAGAGGTTTACAAGCTGGCTCGGAAGGAGGCTCAGGAGTGACACCGAGGTGGCCTCAGCTGGGACCCAGAGAGAGGGGTGGAGAGCAGAGGACAACACGTGGCAGGAGGACTCTCTGACCCAAGTCTCTTCTCCAGGACCCCGTCCCTAGGGCAGTGACAGCGAGCAGAACATTTGTAAACTCTTTACTATGGTGTAGGTATTTCTGGGGGGAGGGATATGTCTTTTGTGTTACACTCCAGTAAAAACCTGCTAGAAAAGGATCAAGGTTGCAAAGTCACACGTTCAGAGGCTGGGAAGGGGCAGAGCTGGTGTTGGGTGGGGTTGATTTGATTTGATTATTCAGTGCAGGGAGCTCAGACCACGAGCACACGTTCACTGCTTGGAGTTTTCTTCTTGTGTGTAACTTGAAACACGGTGTTGGTTGGGGAGGGAACTAAAGCCTTGTGAAAACATTCAATTCCATCATCTAGAAGTGTATTGAACCTTGTTGGAGGTCTTTCCTACAGGCCTCTCATCCAGCCCTGCAGCTCCACAGCAAACCTCTGTCACTTGAAGGGGAGTAGAGTGTAACAGACTTGAGGCCAAGCAGCAAGAAGCTTCCTCAGGAGGTTTGGCAGCTGTTGGTTAAATACAGGGAATGTCAAAACAGGACGTTGAGCTGGTTGCTCCTGTCCTGAGTTCCCAGGGGTGCCTGTTGGCAGCTCCAGGGGAACAGGAGCTGAGCTGGAGGTGTAAACTGGGCTGTGCTGGAGACCAGTTCAGTGTCAGTGGTGGGTGCAGGAAGAAGCATGGCCAGAGGGATCTGTGCTGCTCATGGCACAGCTTCCTCCAGGGCCTGGAGGGTCCAGGGGCCCTCAGCACCTCACACTGGTAGATGTCTGTGTTAAATGCTGGTAACACTTCACTGGGTTTTGTTCCTAAAAGATAAAAATCTGCTGCTGCTGTCAGGATTAGGGAGAGAGGAGGAGCTTCCAGAGCTGCTGGCAGGCACTCGTTGTGGGCATGGGTGAAAACAGTGTCCTGGAAAAGGCAACACGTTGTCCTTGAAGTCTTAAAACTTCTGAAATGACCCATGACTTGTTGGAGTGCAGCTGGGCAACAGCAGAAGTGGGATCACTAGGGAACCTCAGTCCACCTCCAGCCAGTGTGTGGCTCTGTGTGAGCTCAGGGCAGGATGTGAGGCTGTGCAGGTGGAGCTCCAGTCTGCACCAGGAGCTGCTGGGTCACCACCATTCCCACCCCAGCAAGCAGCTCCTCCTGGGTGATGCCTATCCCAGCTGTGCCAGGCGTGCCCATGGAGCTACAGCTCCAGGGGGCTCAGCTCAAACCAGCCCTGTGACCAGTTCACAGAACCCCAGCAGGGTGGGGACTGGAGGGGACCTCTGGAGATCCTCTCATCCCACCCCCTGCTCCAGCAGCTCACCCCCAGCAGGGTGCCCAGGATGGTGCCCAGGGGGGTTTGGGATCTCTCCAGAGCAGGAGACTCCACAGCCTCTCTGGGCAGCTGCTCCAGGCTCGGCCACCCTCACCCCAAAGAAGTTTCTCCTCCTGCTCAGGTGGCACCTCCTGGGTTCCAGTTGGTGCCCGTTGCCCCTTGTCCTGTCCCTGGGCACCACTGACCAGAGTCTGGCCCCAGCCTCTTGCCCCCCGGGGGCCCTTTAGCTCTTGCTCAGCACTGCTCAGATCCCCTCTGAGGCTTCTCTTCTCCAGCTCAGCAGCCCCAGGGCTCTCAGCCTGGCCTGGCACAGAGATGCTCCAGCCCCTCAGCATCTCCACAGCCTCTGCTGGACTCTCTCCAGTAGCTCCTTGTCTCTCTGGAACTGGGGAGCCCAGAACCATGTTAGTCACCAAATACAAGACCAGCTTCCCTTGCCTTTTGCTTTCCCTTCCCTGTGTTTCTTAAGACAAGTCAATACTTCAGCTGGGGTGAGACTTTCAGATACTTCCTCCTTATTTCCCCACCCCACCAGAGGACGTGGCCAGAAGGCTGGTGACTGCCCCTCACCTGCGTGTGGGGCTGGCCAGGGCATTCACCTCCCCACCAGCCTTTCCCCAGGATGGATTTCTCACTGGGGTTTTTGGCTGTGCCAAATGAATCATGTGAGGTAGTGCTGGACTGTTAGGAGCCCAGGAGTGTTAGGAGTGTTGAAATACCACTTATTAGAGCTCAACACTCTGAAGAGAATGGTGTAGATCTTTCAGTCTTTGAATTGTTTTGGTTCCAAGAGACCTTTAAGATCAAGTCCAACCATTCCCCCAGCACTGCCAGGTCCCCACTGCCCCGTGTCCCTCACACCACATCTCCACGGCTTGGAAACCCCTCCAGGGGTGGGGACTCCACCACTGCCCTGGGCAGCCTGGCACAGCCCTGGGCAACCCTCCAGGGCAAGAAATTGTTCCTCAGGGACAACCTCAACCTCTTCTGGTGTAGCTTGAGGCCCTTTCCTCTTGTCCTGTCCCTTGTCCCTTGGGAGCAGAGCCCGACCCCCCCCTGGCTCCAGGCTCCTGTCAGGAGCTGTGCAGAGCCAGAAGGTCTCCCCTGAGCCTCCTTTGCTCCAGGCTCAGCACCCCCAGCTCCCTCAGCTGCTCCTCCCCACACTTGGGTTGGTGGGAACCCCAAGCTGTGCTCCACTGAAGGGATCTCCAGCCAGGGCACAGCACACGGGTCAGACCCTGTCTGCAGAAGGGTTAGCCTGGACTGGATAATCCAAGCTGTTGTAGGATTTTCTTCCAGGGAAGCAGCTCTGCCCACCCTCAGCAGGATCCCCAGCTCCCCCTGCTCTGCCTCAGCTGGGACATGGGCTCAGCGCCGAGGAGCACCGGTCGCTTCACTCCAGGCATGGCCCCTCCAGTGAGGGGAGGGTGGGCAAAATACACCTTTTTACCAGTTTCCTACAGAAAAATGAGTGGCAGTGGCTCCGAGCAGTGCTCCTGCTTGCAGCAGTTGCTGAGCCATGGAGGGAATGAAGTTCAGTGAGCTCAGGGTGACCCGGGCGTGCTCCTGGCCGAGCACTCGACTTTGCAACTTTAAGGTCCTTTCCCCATTGGGTTCCTACGTGAGGTTCCTCTTGTTCCAGTAGATGTGTCCGTGGTTTCTTTCACAGCTTTAGGGTAGCATCATGTTTTGGAAAGGCTCCTTATGAGCAGGGAGTGGCTTTCAAGCCAAAAATCTTGAGTCCAACATTAACAAGATGTCTGCGGGGCGTGTGCGTGCATGGGGGTGGGTTATCTCTCAATTCCTAAGCCCTATGTCTCAGAAATAGCCCCTGGGTTTTAAAATATATCCTTGGGTTTTTTTGTTGTTGTTTAGGTTGAGTTTGGTTTTTACACGATGCTTTAGGCAACCTGGAAAATGTAGGTTTTGTTAATTTAAATAAAATATCCAATACTGTGGGTTTTTATTTGGTCTTTCAATTCCAGAAGCTGCAGGTTCACACAGCTCGTTGCTGGGAAAAGTGGTTGGCTCGCCCTGGACAATGGGGGTTGGACTGGGTGACCTTCAAAGGTCCCTTCCAACCCAAACCATTCCATCAGTCCACTCCAGGCTCTTTGTGAGCTTCCCACGTTGGCTATTCCACCACGATGACATCAAGTTTTGGGGGTTGTCCTCCATCTGCTGCTGTGTTTGAAGGTGCTGCCTCCCCCCTGCTCCCCACATCACCTTTCTGTCTATAATCCAGGAGGGAAAAAAAACCTTTTCCAGGACTTGTGCTGAAGGAGTAATGGAAAATTTGATGGCAACAGATTAATTGCAAAATCAACAGCTTGAAGTTCAGCTCTGGACGTGGACCTCTTGAAGTGGTTCCAGAGGAAGTCACAAAAATTATTCCAAGGCTGGAACCCCTCTGCTGGGAGGTCAGGCTGAGAGAGTTGGGCTTGGGCAGCCTGGAGAGGAGGAGGCTCCAGAAAGACTTTCTGGTGGCCTTCCAGTGCTTAAAGGAGCCTCAGAAAGCTGGGGACAGACTTTTTACACATGTGAAGTGGCACTTTTTACAAGTGCAGCTAGTGATAGGATGAGGGTAACAGTTTTTAACTGAAAGAGGGAAGATTTAGGTTAGGTGCAAGGAAGAAGTTCTTCACTGTGAGGCTGGTGAGACCCTGGCCCAGGGAAGCTGTGGATGCTCCATCCCTGGAGGTGTTCAAGGCCAGGCTGGATGGGGCTTGGAGCAACCTGGTCTAATGGGAGGTGTCCCTGCCCCTGGCAGGGGGTTTTTAGGTGATCTTTAAAGGTCCCTTGTTCCTGACCCATTCTGTGAAGTTCCCATTATAGTAGGAGCTGCCTTGTGGAAAGGGCTCAGGAGAAGGGAACAGAGCTGCTGAGCTTTTGGCAGAGCCCGTGGCTCCATCTCTAGCACAGCAAGGAGCTAGGGCTGCTCAAAGACAAGCCGGAGGCAGTGCAGCCCTATCAGCATCTCATGAATTTCAGAAGAGCACTTTCCTGCATTTTAAATAACTGTGGAACCGCTGCTACCCTCCCACAGGGCTTGTGCCCAGGCGCGTTGTTGGCCCTGCCCTGGTTGGGGCTCTGCTGCCCTCTGCTGCCAGCAGGACCTGCCTGCCAGGGAGATTAAATCCGAATTATCAATCACTCACCTCCCAAAGTGTGGAAGACCTGTCAGTATCTGGAAGTTCTCATCAGCTGGAAGTTCCATTGCCGTAGATCTGCTGCTGAGGGACGTGGGTCAGTGGGGACCTGGCAGCGCTGGGTGAATGGTTGGACTCGATGATCTTCAAGGTCTCTTCCAACCAAAATAATTCTGTGACTGTTGCCTGCAAGGTGCTGATCAGGGTCCAAGCTGCCCCAGGAGCTTCATGTGAAGAACTGCCTTCGAGTTTAAGAGTTGATCTGGCGTTGCTATGAGCAGGCAATTTTAGGAGAAGAAGGGAAATGGGTGGGTGAGCTGGGGACCACCATTTTTTGAGGTCAGCATCTGGTCTTTGGTTGGCAGAGTTTGACTGTTTTTCTTATTAGACCATTTTGTATGTTTTCTTTTGAAGTTTGGGACCAGTCTCTTTCTGCTCTAAAACCGGGTTGTGACTGAAGAGCAAAGGAAGGAGCTGCAGCAGATTCCGACACAGCCTCATCTGCTCAGACATGAGACACAGCCAGGGCTTTTTTATTGGGGTAAAACAAGCAGTAAGCAGGAACAGATTTATTTTTGGAAGGTTTTTGCTCTGTGGTTGGCACACAGTCACAAGTTGTGGATCTGCTTTCGTACTTAGCACCTGACATTACACTGCACAAGAGCCGATGGCTCGTTGAGTTCTTCCCTTCTCAGAGGCCATTATAGGAAATCAATAAAAACTTCAAGCTTCGGATCTAGAGTTTTAAATAAAACACAAGATCTTATTGTGGCTGTAGTCGTTGTCACCTTCTGCCTGTGTGTGTTTGGAGTGGGCTCTGCACAGGATGAGGAGCAGCTGAGGGAGCTGGGGGTGCTGAGCCTGGAGCAAAGGAGGCTCAGGGGAGACCTTCTGGCTCTGCACAGCTCCTGACAGGAGCCTGGAGCCAGGGGGGGGTCGGGCTCTGCTCCCAAGGGACAAGGGACAGGACAAGGAATCGGATGGCAAATGTGGCCGACTCGGGAGTCACCATCCTCAGCAAGTCCCTCAGGAGCAGCGTTTGTGTTGCAGCAGGAGAAACGTGGACTTTGAAGGCTAGAAGGTGGGGAGTTTTGACAAAGAAATGGGCGCAGAGATGGTTATTGCTGGGGCTCCTC
>NW_008600448.1:0-305 GCF_000691845.1 Merops nubicus
ACTCACCTCTACACCCCACTCCCCGGCTTTGCACCCCCAGCCCCACACTCACTGCAATCCTGGGGTGTCCCCCACCTCACAGTGCCACCAAACCTACCGCAAAGCACCCCCAACCACTAACCCCGCACCCCAACAAGGAGCACAGCTCTCCAATGATGTGGGCACCAAGAAACCCCGACAGCTTCTCCTCAGCACCCAGTTAAACCCTTCCCACTCCCAAGAGCACCGGCACTAACTGGGCTTTAACTCCTTCCTCGCTGGGGGTGGAAGCTCAGCAAAGCCTGGCACAGCCCGGGGAACCGCAG
>NW_008600448.1:335-639 GCF_000691845.1 Merops nubicus
TCCCCCCCGTGCGCTGGCACAGGGCACCCCCAAACAAAACCCCCTGTGCAAACACAGACTCCTTGTTTAGACCATTAGGGCACCAACTCTGGCCTTCCAAAAATAATTATTCAGGCTCGTTAGGAGAGTGAACAAACGAAGCAGGGCTGGCAGGGAGGCCTCGCAGCGCTCGTTTCCGGGACACTTGGCAGGGCAGGGTGGCAAACGCCATCCCAGCGCACGTGAAAAGCCCAGTCCAGGCTGCGAGCCCCCCCCGCCGCCCCCCAGCCACGGGGGGGCTGCCCACGCGGACGACCGCGAGGAG
>NW_008600448.1:748-5355 GCF_000691845.1 Merops nubicus
GGTGGGCTTGGAGGAGCCGGGGGTGGCCCAGGCGGGCACAGCATGGCTGTGAGTGGCTTGGCTGCAAGAGGAAAACAAGAAAAGATGAGTGAGGCAGTGCGGGATGGAGTCTGGCCGAGGAAAAGCACTGTCTGGGCAAAGGGAGGTGGAAGGAGCAGTGTTAGGGGGGTTAACAGCCCTGGAGGTGCCTGGAGCTGAGACCAGACAGCTCATCACAGCGTGTGGGCACAGCTCGGCACATCCTTGTTTGCACAGCCCGGGCAGCACTGGCTGCTGGTGCCAGCTCAGCACTGTGCTGGGGACACACAGCACTGGCTGGCCTGGTCCCAGGCCCAGCCCCCAGCCCAGCTCCCACCCCCCCTGAGTGCTTTGGGCAGCTTTTGGGGGGCCACAGGAGGCAGCAAGCCTGACCCACGCCCCCCTCCAAGCCTGCCTGCCTTCCCCCCACAGCGCATCACAGACCACGGGGGCTTCGTTACTGTCATTAAGCTTTTATTTCCACTGTCACAAAGTTCCTGGGTTTTGTTTTCTTTGTTTTTCAACTGTTTTGTTTGCTTGGTTTGCTCTTGAATTCATCTCAAGACAAGGCAGCAGGGCATGCAAGCCGAGACACCGGCACGGACGCACAAACAGGCTTCATCTTCACAAACAAGGCTCTTTGCTGGAGCTGCTGTTTCTCAGCCCGGGCCTCAGCTGCCCCCCAGGGAAGGGTCCCACGGGACATGGCACCCAACCCAGGAGCAGAGAGAGAGAAGGGATGGACAGCTTTCCTGCAGCGCTGTTGGAACAGAGCTGGGGCTGGCATGTGTGACAGAGACCCCGAAACTGCTTGCTCTGCAAGGAGACCCCCAAGCTGTGCACTGAGACCGGGGCCATCGTCTCCCCCCTTTGCCCCCTGTCCCGCTGGCCACCACCCCAGCTGGCCCTCATGAAAGAGGGGTGGCTGATGCCCTCTCAGAGTGCCCCAGATCCCTCCCTTTTCCCCAGGGCTGGGGATGATGGGCCAGTGAGCTGTCACCCACCCAGCACATCCAAGCCCCTTCTGATGGGAAAGGGGCAGCTCTGCCAGTGATTTCAGCTGCCCCCGGGGCCCCATCTGCGTGGGATGCCACCCACGGCAGCCAGTGACAGATGCTCACTGGCATCCCTGCTCTCTTGGGGGGAGCCGTGCCTCTGGGTTGGGGGTCCCCCAGCCTCAGTCCCCTCATCCAACCAGGATGGGAGGCAGGCACCGAAGGGCACCTGATTCTGTGTGGTTGGGTGAGAAGCAGCTGGGACCCAGCACAAATGGGGTCTGGGGTCCCCTGTAAGCAAACACCCACCCTCCACAAAACCAGGGGCTGCCCAATCTCATTACAAATTGAAGCAATGAAAGGGCTGCTCCAGAGGAAAAACCCACTTTGCTTCTCTCTCTCTTTGGTCCTGGTTCGTGCCATGATGAGAGGGTTGGGGGCAATCTGCCCCCAGAGCCTTCTCCCAGGTCCTTGCTCTCAAGGGGGAAACAGCTCAGCCCAGCCCAGCCCCAGAGCTCAAGGAAAGACAGTTACAAAGCAGCAACAAACAGCACACGAACAGAAAAATGGAAAGAAAGGAAAGTCCAGACACGGCATTTTAATGGGGCAACACCGACGGGGACAAATGAGAGGTGGGGGGGACACACCGTGGGCACCAGGCTGGACCTTCGCCCGCGCCTGGCTGTGCCTCGGGTCCCCTCCCCTGGCCAGCTCTGCAGCTGCACTTGGGGCAGCAAACCCCAGCACAGACAGAGACAGATCTGCCCTGGTCGGCTCCTCGCTGTTAATAACGAGCGGGTGTAAAAAGACCAGAATTAATTATTGCCTGAGGTGCCCTGCGGGCCAGCGGCCCCCCCCCAGCACTCTGCACCCGCCTGCTGCAGGGGGGGGTCCTGCCAAGCCCTCCTGGTCCCAGCCATGGTCGCATCCAGTGCCAGCCCCCCCCCGGCACGGGCGTCACGTCGCTCCCTGGAAGGGGGTTGGCTCACCCAGGCATTCCACCAACGGGGAAACTGAGGCACGAGGAGGTTAAGGCCAACGTTTCCAAGCACGAGATGCTTTGAGCCTTATTTTCAGTGGTACCAGGAAGCTGCAGATCCTGGTGATGTTCAGGAGGAGTCGGGGGCCAGCGGTGGTCCCCAGAAGGAGACCAAAACCATTCAAGCCAGCATCCCAGATCCACAGCCATGGAGGAATACCAGGACAAAAATTATTTGCTTAGGGACACTCAGCATGCCAAGATCAGGGCAGGACAGAGTCCACATTGGGACCCAGGACAAGAGCCAGCCCTGACCCTGCAGGTGGGGCCTCTCCTCAAGAACACTCATTGTGGCCACTAAACCAACTGGTCCTCACAGCCAGCACAGAGCTTTCAAATATAGGCCAAAACATTTTTCCCTTTTTCTTCCGTTTTTCTTTCTATTTTTTTTTTTTTAATGTGAAAATATTTACCAAGGGGCGAGGGAGCACGAGGCATTGGGCTCCATTCCTGAGCCCATCAGCATCAGCAGGAGGTTGCTGGCGACGACAGCAGCACTAGACAGTGAATTTGGGGATTTCTGGGGTCTGAGGCTCTCCCAGACCGATGCTGGTCTCTCACTCCTTGCAGGGCTGCCTCCTGGTGAGACATCAGCAAGCACTGATAGAGTTCAAAGCATGGCAGGTCCTCTGAAAATTAAAAGCCTTTCAGGGGAAAGTGTTGGAGCAAATGAGATTTGCCTTTGCCTGGGAATTATGTCAAACATCACAGGGTCCATCATTTATCAGCAGAGGTGATTATAGAAGCATCACATTCATTGGGAACATTGATTGGCACCGGGAAGGGACTGATCTGGCAGATGAGCATTAAAGAAGTTGGAGGCACTGCAAAGATCTACCCAAGAGAATTGCATTTTGGCCACAAAGCATCAAGGAAAAAGTTTCCATGGGAGGGATCAAGGTGACACCCTCCAGGAGCCCCCAGCAACAGACCACAGGCACCCTCGGGGGCAGGAACTGCAGAAAAGGCAGAAATATTGCACGTGGACGTGAGGTCGGTCTCCTTTGGGATGGGGAAGGGTCACTTTTTATGGGCAGCAGAAAGTGCCACCAGCACATGGCCCCAGAACTGGGGAAGGGGTCTGCACAGCACAGGACCAGCACCGCTTGGGAGGAGGTTGTCCCTGCAGGGGGCACGGCTCGGACCCCGCCCAGGCACTGTCTTGTCTCCTGCATCGTGGCCCATCTGTGAGGACGTCCTTCCATCCACTGTCACCTCCTGTGCCATGGGGACGCTCCCCTGGCTGGGCACAGGGAGCTGTGGGAGCTGCAGGAGTGGGGAGGAGAGGTGCTGCTGGGCTGGCCGAGCCAGGGGAGGAGTGAGCCTCCAGCACTGCTCTTTTGGGGCCAGCAACAAACCACAGCAGAGCAGGAGGGGTTTGGCCCTGGCTGGCATCAGGGGTCCCCCAGGCATCTTGCACCTTGCTCCCCAGGAGGTGCAAATCTCCTTCCCAGGGCAGGGGACAAGGTGGATGGAAATGGAGCTGTGGCAGCATCCACGTAACGCTTGTCCCCAAGCATAGATGCCAGCTGTGTCCCATGGTGTGTGTCCCATGGGGCTGAGCCCTGCTTGGGCACATCCTGGAGCAGTGGTGGGTGATGGAGAGGCCGTGCAGGCACCACTCATGGCCAAAGGACCATTTCCAAGCCCCATGCTCAGGTGTCTCCAGATGTGTTCCCCCAGCACTCGCCTCCCCGAGGCAGGAGCACAAGGAGCAGCTCCGGCACAAGGAGCTTCACTTCAGGGCCATGCTCCTGGCTTACAGCAAAACCTCCCACATCCTACATGAGGGGCAAGGGGAGAAGGAGACACCCCAAGCTGCAAGCACCTCCCAGCCCAGCACTTCCAAGGCAAGAGCTGCCACACCACCCCAGCCAGGATGGGGGCATGGCATGAGCCATCCCCACAGGCATCCCCTTGGCTCCCCCTGCCCCGCCAGCACACGGGCTCATTCCCAGTCACCTCCCAGGGGTGCAAACAGACCTGCCCACTGTCTGCAAAACAACATACTAAAGGAATCCACCTGAAAGTAAAACCCAGCTCTTGCCTCCATTAATACTTTTTTCAAGCAGTGAGAAAATGAAAAAAAGAAAAAGGAAGTAAGGATGTTCTGGTGCCTGGCAGTTTCCTTGCCCTGCCCAACTGAGGGATGGAGCACGCTCGGTCTGCTCGGAGACTTGGCTGAGCTTGCAAAGGGAAGAGTGAACAGAAATATGCAGGAAACTGGGGACCAGGAAGGGGAAAAGAAGCTACAGCATCCCCTTAACACAGCAGCCAGCCCACGGAGCTCAGGATACAGGGGGTGGGAGGAGAGGGGTGAAGGCAGATTTTTGGCTTCATTGTTATTGCAGGCTCCCAGTGCCCCGCAATAGTGTACGAGCATGTAAACCTTACATGTCATCACCTCCATGGCCGGACACACACACGAGAGACTAAACACGGCAGCAACACTGACAACAAATAAATAAGGGCGTCGATCGTCGAGACAGGCGTGTAAAAGAAAAGCCTCACTTTTTTCCACCAAAGGGAAAAAAAAAAAAGAGAAAGAAAGAAAA
>NW_008600449.1:0-236 GCF_000691845.1 Merops nubicus
AAAACCCCCCAAAAGCACCCCCAAAAAAAAACAAAAAAACAATCAAAAACACCCCAAAAACAGCATAAAACACCCCCAAAAAAACCCTAAAACCACCCAAAAGCACCTCCAGAAAACCACCCCAAAAACACCCCTAAAAAACCAAAAATCACCCAAAACCACCCCAAAAAACCAAAAAAAACAACCAAAAACACCCCAAAAAAGCACCATAAAAACACCCCAAAAACACCCCCCCA
>NW_008600450.1:0-7493 GCF_000691845.1 Merops nubicus
ATAAAATTAAAATTAAAGAAATAAGATGAAAAATAAAAATAAAATTAATATTGAAGAAATAAGGTTAAAAATAAAAATAAAAATGTTCACTCATTCTCCATAAGGACAGCAACATGGGGGTGATGTTTCCAAGGGGACAAAGCTCTCAGTGCCTCTGTGACAACATATTTAGGAAATTTTTCCTACTAGCCAATCTGAACCTCCCCTGGCACAACCTGAGGCCATTTTTCTCTTTGAAGGAGTTTAAATCAGACTCCAAAGCACACATCAATAAAATGCATTGGGTCTCCTCAGTGGTTGTGAGGGTAGAAGCCCCCTCCCCAACATTTGGGTGATACCCAAAGGTGACACTCTCCTGTGCTGGGGTTGAGGTGGAGTTGAGGTACACCACGCCAACAGAATAGGGTTGAAGATGGAGAATGATGAGAATACAGCTTCTGTGGGGATGCAAAGCTGAAGGATGAAGGCAGGAGTGAGAACTCTACAAGATGACACATGCCCAAGTGCTCTCCACCATGGAAATGATCTCATTAGCACCTCTGTCACAGAGGAACATCTCCTCCTCATAACGGCCAGGGAGGAAACAGGGGCACTAATAACAAGCTGTGATAAATTACAAGCATGAGGGATCCCATCTCAGAGGGTTATGGTTTAAAGCAGACTTGTGCTAGAATGTTTCCCTGGATGCAGGCACCAAGCAGGACTTTTGGGCAGGAAGAATTGTCTAACGTGGGTGGATTTTAGGCTGTCCTGTTCCTAGGGATTAATGTCTTCTTCTAAGTGATGCAGAAATTGTTTTCTTTACTATCATGCCTCTCTTGATACACAAACCTTAATCCAGACAACCCTCAAAAATCTAAAAAAGAAACAGAATTTTTCCTGTCAATGCTATAGACTTTTTTGTTCCATATCTTGACTTTGCATTTGGATTGAAATTTTCCAGCCTGTGACTGTCAAACAACAGAGAAGCATTTTACTGTGGTTCATACACTACCATGAGGGTTTTTTTTCAGCTGGAGATGAAACAACAGCATTTTCAGATAGACTCAATGCCACATTAAGCACAGCTAATTCTTTTTCTGTGCCTCCAGAAATGATACATTTCCTTTTCCATCATCCAGCCTCACTTTGGAAGCATCAGAACGTGTGCCAGCTCTGTCTGTGGAATAATGGAATCACCATGTTTGCTAGGAAAGCATAGATTACAGCAGCTAATTAAGGCACTTCTGGAGAAGTGAACAAAGAGCAGAGCAAATGTTCATCATTAAAAGAAAGACAAATTGCTATATTTTGCTTGGGTAGTCTATATATTTGGCAGAGGAAGACGTGTCCTACACAAAGACAGTTTTCTTCTTGCTGTTCCTAGAATGGAGCTGGATTTAAAGGTGCAGGCAAGATGGGGTTTAATCACAGTATTGGGCTAATCAATTGTAGACTGGAGCAGGAGAAAGAGGATATGCTAACTACTCACAAATCACTTCTTCCAGGGTCTGAAGGGGGCTCCAGGAAAGCTGGGGAGGGACTTTTTAGGCTGTGGGGCAGTGGCAGGACTGGGGGGAATGGGGCAGAGCTGGCAGTGGGGAGATTCAGACTGGCCGTGAGGAAGAAGTTCTTCCCCAGGAGAGTGGGGAGAGCCTGGGATGGGTTGCCCAGGGAGGGTGTTGAGGCCCCATCCCTGGGGGTCTTGAAGGCCAGGCTGGAGGAGGCTCTGGGCAGCCTGATCTAGTGGGAGGTGTCCCTGCTCATGGCAGGGGGGTTGGAACTGGGGGATCCTTGGGGTCCCTTCCAGCCCTGACAGATTCTGATTCTGTTTGAGCAGAGGTGTTGGCTCTGATGGTTGGACTTGATGATCTTGGAGGTCTCTTCCAACCTAAAGGATTCTATGATTCTAAATGTCTCCTCTTTCTTCTCTGTGTGCAGACCCAGTGTTAGGAAGTCAGCCTCTCATTTGCCTTCCAGCACAGATGAGGATGTCAACCTGCTTACATAGCAATTACTAGTATTATCATTCAAGCTGGTGAAATTCAGATTTCTTATTCTAGGAGGAACTTCAAGGCACTGGCATTTGGTTTCATCCTACATCACAAAAGAAAAAAAACAAAAAAAATACTTTACTCTGACTGTTCTGACATATTTTTTTTCAGCTGCCTCACTCAGAAACAAATGATGGGACAATAAAGACAAACTGAAAGCTTACAACCTTTTAGCTAACAAATATTTTGATAAATTTTCACCAATATTTTGACAGCCACGCTACACAGCCATGAATTGATTTCATTTCTTTCCAATAGCATTTGCTGACAGAAAGCTGTTACATTTACTGTTGTTGACAAGCCCTGATTAGAAACTAATTGAACTGTTAATGGTGAAAAAACAGATATTTTTCTCCACCAGTGACACATGGCTAGGCCCCAAAATGATTAAACCCAACCTAGACTTGAGTCAATCTTGACAACAGAGTGCTGCTTCTGCACATAGCAGATTGGGATCTCCCTGGACCAGCCTGTCCCTGAGGAGTGGACTTCTCCAGGAGGGATGAACGTTCTCCATCCTTGACTAAATGCCTTCTGCTAGTGTAGCTGTGAATGGAGGAAGAAAGAAAAGGAAGGAAAAAAAATCATATTTCATCACTTCATCACTTCTCAAGTGTCTGAAATTTCTTTTACTTAATATTCTTCACGTTTCTTGCCACCTCATCAAAGTCTTTCAAAGGCCCATATTCCAACAAGCACGTTAGCTGCACTGCATCATTCCCCAGCCTGTGATTGATCTGGTTGTTTTCTCCTCTGTTTGTTTGCCTGGGCATAGATGCATTACCTTTACACTGTAAAGCCCTCAGGGTATGCAGCTATTATCTGCCACATCCCATTTACTGCTGATCTTTGTAAATAACAGAGAGCAGGAACAGCAATGCCAAGCAAAGAGGAGCTCCCAGATGTCCAGAGTGGGGACAAAGGGAGGGGGAGGAAGGAAGCAGGAGCTGCAGACAGCAGGCAGTGAAAGATTCCCTAATTCTGGCCTGCCAGGTGGGATATTACTCCCTTGGGGTGAGCTGGGGATGCTCAGGTCCAGTTGAGTCACAGAGATAAGAAGGGCTGTTGTCCAACTGCATCTTTCACCAGGGAGACTCAGGGGCTTCAAAATTTCTGCCTGGAAGCATCAGTCCCAGTTCAGCCCTGCCACAAGTTTGGGCACAGGCTGGGAAGGTGGTCAGCACAGGCTGCCTAGAATCTGTCAGGGTTGGAAGGGACCAAAAGGATCACCCAGTTCCAACCCCTCTGCCATGAGCAGGGACACCTCATGGCAGAGGCGGCTGCCCAAAGCTAGGCACCTTTTGTGGTCTGTTTGAGCAGAGGACTTTAGAGCCCTAATGGCTCAATGGTTGGACTTGATGATCTTGGAGGTCCCTTCCAACCTAAAGGATTCTATGATTCTAGGTGGAGGGAAGGTGGCATCTTCCAGTAGGGATGAACTGGAGCCAGCCTGGCAACTGGGAGCACCCACCTCCCACCACACAGGCACTGAGCATCACAACCATGGGCAGCACTGCCCAGTGCAGAAAAGTTGTCCCTGAAATCTCCCCCACAGCTGGAGGATGAAAGCAGGAGGCTCTCAGAAAGAGAGGTTTTCTTTTGCCACGTCCCTGGCAAGAGGCAGCAAACCCAGGCCCTGATCTCCATCAGTGCTCTTGGGCTTATTAAACAAACATAATCAATTGGTAATGCAAAGTAATAGGATTAAATGAAGCATTGTTCAAGTTTAAGTACTGAGAAATCACCAGACTCTTGAGAAAACAAGCGAAAGATAAATAAATCTTTTAATGCAGTCACCACTTCTCTTTCCTCCTGCATGGTTGGTAGGCAATGGGTCTGTAATGTCAGGCTCAGACTGGATTTAATTGCTCCCATGTTATCATGGGATAATCAGTATTCCACACACACAAAAAAACCCCAAAACCAAACAAAACAAAGCAAAGGATGAGAAAAGCCCCCTAAGAAAGGAGTTAAAGTAATTAAGCAAAGAAAAATCCTAATGAGTGGACACCAAAGAACAGCAGAAGCGCAGAAATGGATCTTGCCATTGAAGATCATCATCCATGAAGGAACATTTCTGTCCTGCCCATCTATGGTACCTCTGTGAAGCACAGTGGGATAGAGTGCAGTTCTGATTAAATCAGCATCTAAGATCAGGGAGATAGACCCTAATTAACTCGTTCTGAATGGTAATAGGCAGGGATAATCAAGGCCGGAAGCTGCTCTGAAAGCAGCTGCTCAGAAGTGACTAGGAGAAATATCAAAATGAGGAAACCTGTGGAAAAACAGAATGAGGAGGGGGAAAAAAAAATGGTAATGGAACAATAATAACTTGTATGTATCTAACAACCCTCAGCCCAAAGAAAGCCACAACGTTTTGCAGCATAATAGCCACTAATTAAGAGTTACTTCAGCATAGAAATGGAATATCCAGTCGATAACAACAATTATTAACCCCACCACAGCAATAGCACAAAATTGCTTAGGAAGTATAAAACTATTAAAACCATCTGGTAGATAAGTTGCTCATCCTGGGTTTGGTTTTGATTAGGAGGGCAGTTTGATCTTATCCCTTCAAAAGCTGTGTTGGTAGAAACCAAATTCTCTGAAGTCTGCAAGGTCTGTGCCTGAACTATTCTTCCTGGCTCCTGCTGCAGACAACAAAGGGAAACAGGTAATTTTAGGACACAATTCATGGGACTGACAACAGATATCTCCTTTTAAATTAGATTAAATACATCCCCAAACTATAGTCATATCCTGGCTCTAAAGGGAGCCTAGGCAAGTAGTTTGGAGGCAGTTTTATTGCAAATCTCTTCATTTCTGTCAGATGATGTATAGAGACCTGAGATGTTGTGTGCAAGACACTAGACTGCTGGGTTTGTTTATGGTTTTACTTTAATGAAGAGAAGAAAACCAGCAAAATTAAAGGGTCTGCAACATGTCTAGCAAAGTGTGTGCTTTTCTGGTCATCATTTCTAGTTCAGGTGCAGCTCTGCCTCCACCAGCAGCCTCACACAGCCACTGTCCCTCAGGCAGGAACAGTCTCAGCCTGACCCCTTATCCAGGCTCCTAAATCAGCCCTAGGCAGTGGGCTGACTTCCCTCACAATCTGTACATCTCTGGAAATAGCAAATGTGTCTCTGCAACCACAGTCTCCTCAATAACTTGAAAGGTTAAGGAGATGTGACATCATCTATTAGACCAATTACAGCACACGGTGCACAAAACCTTCATCAGGGCTTTCTAAGTCACTCTCTTCTTCTTCCTTGTTTCTTGGAGTGTATTAATTCAGGTCAAAATTGAGATTAATGATCCTTTTTCAAGAAACGACACATTCTAACGTGGCACTTGGTCTGAAGGCAAATTTACCCATGCTGTGGTGTTCTGGGACCTCTGGAAAATTATCTCATGGAATCACTGGACAGCAGCCCAGGAGGATTTTGATTTTGGCTAGGGTTGCTAATACTTATCTCTGAATGATGGATCAGCTACATTATACAGTTCATATTTCTCATAAAACTTTGGCTCATAAATCAAGAGGGATACAGGCTCTATATTTCATCTAATGAAATATAGATTAGGCTGTGGGAAGGTTTTTGGAAGTCAGTTAGATGAAAGTCAGTCTGTGTTTCTTCTCACCAGCCCTTTTTGTTAAAAGAAAAAAAAGAGCAGGACACATCCATTAAAATGATATCAGCACAGGGATAGTTCTTGGAGTCAGAGTGAAGTGAGAGATTACTTTTCACATCTAAGCAGTCGAGTCCCTGGTTCTAATTATAAACTGCTACTGAGGTGCAAAGTCACGTCCTAAACATCCTACTTACCAAAATCCTGCAGACACAGGAGGCACGTTTGGTTCCCTTGGGTTTATCCACTGTGGAGAGCAACCTTGTAGTGCTGCCAGGATGTGCCCTCACTTTTAAAGGCAGCTGGGTCTTATTTTTACCTGATTATTGCCTTCAGTTTGGTGTGGGGGAGGACCCAAGCAGGGTTCTCTCTGCAGGAAAGCAGCACGCAGCCCAGTTGTCAGGGGGGAGTGGTGGAAACCTCATAGTAACATGGACCTTTGTAGCCCACCTTCCAAGAAGCTTGCTCTGAACAACTTCCCAGGTGTCACCAGCTCCCAGGGGTTGCTGCTTTCCACACCCAGGTGTCACCAGCTCCCAGGGGTTGCTGCTTTCCATACCCAGTTGAGCCAGGGAGGGAGGCTCAGGCTGGTAACCCCCGTGATGTCCCAGTGCAGCCAGTTGCATTGGGGTAGTTCCCAAGGGCTTTCCACAAGCACCACCAGAGGTAGGAGGGTGTAGGTGAAAAAAGCAGTGGTCCAAGATGGACCATATCTGGCTATATGGAGAAGAGGGGATGGCAACCTCTGGGAAAGTCAACAGCAAAGGAGAAGAGGGTGTGTTGAGGAAAGGAGATGAGGATGTGTTGAGGAAAGGAGATGAAGGAGCTTGAGGAGCAGCACAGCAAAGGACGTATGCAGAGGCTGGGACAGATTGATGCCAACCACTGCAGGTCCATTCTACAGTGAAGTCAGTGTGGTGACCTTCATTCACAAGAGCTTTTGTGTGTCCCAGGAGAATATTATGGGGTGGACTACGAAACCACTGCTCACGCAGAGCAGCCCCTCACCCTACCAGTAGCTCAGGGGACTGAGGCACAGGTCACCCACACAAGCAAGCAACATAAAGGAGTTCAGCATAGTGCTTGGAAGCTGAGAGTGCATAATAAAGAAGCAGTTCTGTTTTCCCTAAAGGACATAACAGAGAGAGAACAGAGATCTCCTGAGAGGCCCAGTCAGAGGTGTTGGAAGAGCACATTCCCAGTTATCTATTCCTCTAAAAGGTGAGTAGTGGGGGTCAATCACAATCAGGCTTATAGAAACAAGGCACGTTACCTTTGGGCATGATATTTCTTGTCAAATTCAAACAACAGAAGCATAATCACAGTATTTATTTCTCCCAGTAAGCATACCCATAATTTTTTAGGTGCAAAAAATACCCAAGTACTGTAGCTCAGACCACCCAGGCTCATGGAAGGTCTTTGTGATGGTGTTTGGAAATAAATAATACCATGAGAATCCCCATATCTTTTCTACTGCAATGTTCTGCTTCAGGGAACAGCCCAGGTTAGGTCTTCTGATCTCCATGGATTCTGAGGGATCTGTGTTTACCACACGACCACCAACATCTGCTCTGGCTGTCAGAAAAGATGGCAAAATTATGTGAGAACCACCCTCTGCTATGAATAACCATAATGATCATTCAACAGGCCCTGTGCAGCTTTTCAGTACAATCAGAAGCTTCTCTTGGAAAGAGTAAGGGGCAAATTTTGGTAACTATCTCTCCTTGGCTTTATCTCTCATCATTGTTAATTCCCTAGTCAAGCTGAAAATAGTGTACACTCCAGTCTTAATATGTGATCCTCTCCATAGAATCCTAGAATCCTTTAGGT
>NW_008600451.1:0-308 GCF_000691845.1 Merops nubicus
AAAAGCCTCGCTCTGCACTCCAAGCCTTGAGACCTCGCTCAGCTGGAGCCCCGGCAGGAGACAGCTGTGTGAGGCTCCACACCCGAATTTAAGCAGCAAGGGGCATCATGTACAATCTGTTGCTTGGGAGCCTCATAGTGCGGTGCTTAGGCAACCTCACCGTCCATCCCTCGGTGACGCCGGAACCCACACACTCATGGAATCATAGAATCACCCAATCACAGAATCCTAGAATCGCAGAACTGTTTTGATTGGCAGAGACCTTTGAGACGATCAAGTCTAACCGTTGCCCCAGCACGGCTGGGACA
>NW_008600452.1:0-259 GCF_000691845.1 Merops nubicus
AACCGCTCCCCAGCAGACGCGTGGTGCTTTAGAATAGCTCCATCTTTAGCTCGCCATTTACTCTGTAAATCCCAGCAGCTTTGGTGAGCTTCGGGTGTGCGCTTAGATGTTCTTGCTGAGTTTAGTGGTGGTGCCCAGCAAGGACTGCTGGTAGCAGCTGAAGGATGCTGGCAGTGCCAGGCAGAGTCCCTGGCACGGCACCTGGCGGTGCCACTGGCACGGCACCACCGTGCCCGGGATGCCGGGCTCACGAGGGCAC
>NW_008600452.1:301-1468 GCF_000691845.1 Merops nubicus
TTGGTTATTACTGCACTAAGTGCACGTGCCTTGGGGCAGCTCAAAAATGTTGTAAGTCCTGAAGGTCAACTTTCTTACAGACCTCGTGCCTCCCACCTCAGGACCTCAGCAGCTTGGCTGAGCCTGGAGGGCCCTGGGCACTAAACCTGCCCCCATCTGAGGGGGCTCATCAGCTGAAAACACTTGGCCTCTGTGGAGAGTAACTTCAGAAACACGTTAAAAGTCCTTTATTGTTTGTGTATTTTCTTTAGACATATATGTATTTATATAGATTTATGTCTTTTGTGTGCAGAGGAGCTACAGCCCTGCTCAGAGAGCAAAGGCTCGGGGGTACCTGGGGGTCCCAGCCACTGGCTCACAGCACCTGTCTGGGGCCAGCAGCACCCACTGCTGGGAGCGGCGCCAGTGCTGCCGAGCTGGGTGGGTGCCAGGTGCTGTTGCTAACTTGGCCAAGGCCTTGCTGGGGTAGGAAACCATCCAGAAACAGGTGCTGGGCTCCGCTACAGGACTGTGCTGTACCACCTTCCCCACCCAGCTTAGTCTTTGAAGTGCCAAGAACAATTTATTTTTCTCTAAAATAAATCTTTCCTCTCCTTTTATTTTTTTTTCCTCCTCCTCTGCCCCCTCCAAAAAAAAAAAAAAAACCCAAACAAAAGACAGAAGCTGTGTGCTGAGGCTCACTGCTGTCATTAGGAACCCGCTGCATCAAATTGGTGCTTATCTGGCCGAACACAAAAGGGAAAATAGAATGGCAGTTTTTCCCCTCGAGAATAAAATCACCTGCTCGCAGCAAGACTGGAAAAACCTGAGCGGTGAACTCTTCTCTAAGAGCTTTTCCGGTCTGCCTGCAGGGAGCAGAGGCTCGCCTGGCACACGCCGGCCCCGGGAGGAGCTGGTGGGGAGCTCGGGGCTCCCCTGGCACCCGAGCCCAGCCCCCCAGGGAGCGTTCGGGCTCCCGCGATCTGTGTGACATCGGGGCCGCTCCCCTCTCCACGCCCCCCTTCCTGGGGGCGTTCACCTGGCCCATCCCAGAGAGAAACTCCTCAGGTTTCATAGGACACCTCACAGCAAATCTGGAAATGCCCTGGTGGCTCAGACGCTGCTGGGCAGGGACAGATTTTCCAGGGCTCTGTGCAGTGACATCAAATAGCAGAAGGTCAGGTTTGT
>NW_008600452.1:1572-1809 GCF_000691845.1 Merops nubicus
TCTGGGGGGCACGTCGGGGCTCCAGTCCACGCTGTGCTCCTGGGCTGGCTGAGGAAAGTCCTTCCAGGTGCTGGCTGAGGAAAGCCATTAATGAGTCTCATGATAATTCGGGGGGGAGGATTTTTCTAACTACTTTCTGCTTTCTGCCCCCTCCCCTTCCCTGCTCTGCAGTGGAAGAGGCTCTGGCTGTGGCTCAGCCTCGGGCTTGCTGGGGTCAGTCTGTCCCTGCGAGCAGCA
>NW_008600453.1:0-17247 GCF_000691845.1 Merops nubicus
GCACCCGCGGCGGCATCGCGCTGACCTTCGCTCCTTCCCTCCCGGCAGCTGCACGGTCAATGCTACGATAACAGCGGAGACCCTGAAATACGGGTCACAGCTATGCTGGAGCTCGGATCCCCGCTGGAGATGATTCAGCTTCTGCAGACCCCCTGGGAGGAGAGATTTAAAGTAAGAAAACAAAGCAAAGGGAGTTTTATCAGTCGCGTTTAGACCGCGAGCTGGGTAAATGCGAAGAGCCCGCGATGGCTGCTGGGCAAACGGGCTTGTCCTGCGGGCGCTGTTTGCTCCCGCAAGTTGTCCTTTGCTTTCACTCCCTTTAAATCACATTAAAATAGCCCTAGCCTGGCCCCTCGCTGCTATAGCCCGTCTCTCTAAAGCGATGTTAACAGAACTACGTCTGGGGGAGAACGGCTACAAAATCCTGCTCGGGGCTGGGCAGTGTTTCATGGCCAGTGTGACACCGGACTGCTGGTTTTCCAAGGGGCTGTCGTAGTGAGACCCCTCAGCAGGCTGGATCTGGCTCGGGAAAGCCTCCTTGCCCTGCTGCCAGTCTCTTGTTTTCTGTGTGTTTTCTGGTTTAGGCAGCAAGCTGAGCAGCCTGTCTCTCACCAAACGTTCATGTGATGTTTCTGATGTTAGTCCTTTAGGTACTGCTGTATTGCAAACACTACTAAATTGCTTTCCTCCTGATGTAGGTGCTAGGGTTGGATCCCTGTTAGTGAGGTCTGCCTTGTCTCCAGAGCGTCCCGCATAAGGACTCTTAAGGTCCCCAGGAACATAAATGACTTATGACATGGCACTTATTTTGATTATAGCTTGTATTACAGTTTGCCTAGAGGTCTCAGTTAGAGGTTTACTACCACTTGTTTGGTTCCTAGGGCGAAAGAGAGGATCAAGTAGAAGCATGGACACCTTAATGTCAATAAGAAATGCTTTGGGCAAAATAGAAACGTGACATAAGTCACAAAATAAAATCCCTGGCTGCACACGGTCTGCAGTGTTGAAAAGGAGCCTTGCCATCCAAGCCAGGGGGGGCATTGTGGCAACCGTGCTCATGGAGCTGTGGGATGTGAAGCTGGGTTTCTTAGGATTTCTTCACCAATCAAGTTAAAATAGCATCAGAGCTTCCAGAGCAATTTCTCTTAACCTATTGAGTTCCACTTTTGCTTACAAACTGGCTTCTAACATAGCTTTTCCAGCACCTCATCTTCTCAAATGTGCCAAAGTCTCTCTAGAGCTAGAAACCTATGATACTGGATTAGCTGGTGGTGAGGTCTGGTGTGGTGGCCTTAAGATTTTCATAATCTTTTGACTGATGAAGATAATATTTCAGAACTTACACTGGCATTGTCTACTCCTGTTTCCTAATTAGGGCATCTAAACGAGTGGGATTCCCCTCTGATGAGCCACATCAGATACCAGGGTTCTATGAGCTGTTCCGAGCGCACAAACCCTCGCGCCTGCCCAGGTCGCTGTCGGAGGCAGTGAGGGGTGGCACGGGGCTGCCTGGCACACCAATCTGGCGACACAGTTCCTCTGCTCCCAGGGCTTCCAACACTGAGCGAAAAGTGCTGCAAAAAGCTACTTAAAGTGCAGCTGGTGCAGTATAAATGCACTCTTCTACTTCGCTCAAAAATTATTTGCTGAGCTCTCTGCTAGATCAGGTGTTGTCTGAACTTTCCCTGCTGCCAGAAAGTTGACATAAAAGCAAAAAATTTGGTAATAAATACATTGCATGCTTTGGCTAATTCTTCAGAAGCACGACTGTGTGTCCAAATTCATACTGCTGAGTGATGCAGCAAGGCGTGAATCTGGTACTCATGACCATGGAGCCTCGGTCTGTATGGAGCAGCATGGGGGAAGGGAGTGGAATGTATTAATTCTATGACAGAGTGGGAAAAAACCCTTCTGATTTCAGCTAGCAAATCAATATAGCTCCTGAAACATGAAGGCTGCTGTTTTCCTCACAGCTTTCTCCACTAGTTCCTCTACCTGCAAATGTCTTTTTTTTTGTATACACACGTTTTTAAAAAAATGTTGCTAAACTACTTACCAGTCAAATCCTGTGGCAATGTTGATAATAAATTTTGCAGCATACATATAATTACCTTTTAGGTACTATATACCTTTCCCCCCCCTTTAATTTCATTGAATGCCCTCCTCTTTGTTCTTATTCCAATTTAATAGCTGTTTTTCATCTGTTTTTCCCATGCATATTCATCTTCTCTTTCTCAGATTTGCCTGAGTCTTGTGAAACTGCTGTTTTACTTGGCACACTCCCCTCTGGGTTCAATAGTCCTCCTGGATTTCCAGCCGAGGCAGTTTGTTATGGTGGATGGAAACCTAAAAGTGACAGACATGGATGATGCCAGCACTGAGGAACTGTCATGCAAGGAAGATAATGACTGCACACTCAACTTCCCTACGAAAAGCTTCCCTCTCAAATGCTCCATGGCTGGGAAGTGTGAAGGAATAAATGAAAAGAAAAATCTTTTCAATGCCTATCGGTATGCCCAGTGAGATAGGGGAGAATCTGGAGTGGTTGAGCTCACACACTGCCACGTAGACTCTAGCATCTTGTACTTCTTCCTTGCAGTGATTCCCTCTCACCTCTGTCAGCAGGTGGTTAAGGATTGCTTTGAAGCAAGTTTATTTGCCTTATAAAGCAGGAAAATAGTGTAGTTGTTGTTGGGTGAGAATGAAAGCATCTTTCTTCTGCTGCTCCCTTTCTCCAACGCCCTCTAGAAACTTGCCCCAGAGGTTGCACCTGTGAGTTTACTGTTTGCCAAACAAGCCCTGGCATTTGACATCCACAGGCTACGTCTGCTGCAAATGGTGGCAGCACAGGCTACCTGCCAAAGCCCACCTAAGTCCCTTTGCTGGGAGCAGGCTAGCAAAATTTTCCCTTGATCTCTGATTCTCCCTGTGGAGCCTATGGACACCTGTGGAAGAGCAGTGAAACAGGTCACAGGCAGAGGGCTGAGACTGCTGCAGCACTTCATGCAGGCCACCAGCTGAAAGCATGATGACTTCCACTCACTGTTGGTGCTTGGCAGGTTGTGTACTGGTGAAATTCTTGGCAGAGGGACCTTTACATGTAAGGACTTAGTGAGGGAGCCTGAATTTGCAGGATTCAGTGTTAAAGGGCAAATCCCTGCATCTATTACTGCAGCCTTGCAGAAAGGCACTTGTCTCTTGTAGAGCAGGAATTTTCTGGGACGTTCAGGGAATGAGTAGTCCTGCCTTTCCAGGGGTGATAGGAATGCCAAAGCTTTTCAGGGCAAGTGAAGGGTCTTGCATGGGTCTTCTTTTTGATGGGAAACGGTCTGGGTTTTGGTGGGAAATACTTTGCTTACTGTATAAAAATGGCCCCAGGGAATGAGGAAATTCTCCACTGCGTGAGCTTTACAAAGCAAATTTCACGTGGTGCTTGGCTACGTGCTCTGCTGCAAGGACCAGGCTTTGAGCCCAGCTCAGGGGAACGGGCTGTGAGATGCCAAAGGAGTGCTTAAACATAACTTACTAACCAAAGCTGACTTACTAGTTGCATATACATGGTTGCATCATGGGAAAATGTAGACAACTTAATCACTAGGGAAATTAAGCAACTGTATTCTAATCAGTCTGTGGGATTTTTTGCAGGTATTTTTTCACCTATCTTTTGCCACACTCGGCACCACCACCTTTGCGGCCCTTTCTAAGTGATATTCTGAATGCAACAGGTACCTGCTAATATTCATAAACTCCTTTATTAGAAGTCTCTACATGGTATGGAATTACTCATCTTTGTCATCTTTTTCTTTAAATGTAGGTGAGTTACGATATGGAATAAATGAAACCTTGAAAGCTTTTGAGAAGGTTTTACATCTGTACAAGTCTGGGCTGTATCTGCAGAAGAGACCTCTTGTTTTGAAAGGTACAGGATTTTGAATGCTTTGAGTAACAGGACTACTGAGAAAGTGAGGAACATGATAACTGGTGAAATTCTGGTCTCCCATACATTCAGGCAGTGTGTTGTCACTAGGAAAAGCACCAGAAGTATCTTTTCTGAGTGGCCGTTTGTTGTTTTTCATGGGAGTGATGCATAATTGCATTTTTTTGTAAAGTACATGCAGTGCAGACAATCTGGCCTACATATGGACATATGTTTGCATTGCTTCTAAATACTCTTCTCATAATGTGCATCAGCGTTGCAACTGATGGTATTTGTGATAGTTCAAGCAACTAGACCAGGGTAGTGACCTGAGTGTCTCCTGCTTCTCTCTGAGGTCATCTTATCCTATGGACCAACAGGTCAGTTTTCTGGGCGGACATCGTGACTTGTCCTTTCACTTGGTGGCTTCTAACTGTTAGGCATGGTTTAGCATAGAAATTTACAGTGGGGAGGTGACAACACCAAGATGAGTGTGGCAGAGTAGCTGGGGCTTTGGTGCCCTCTAAATTTCCTTTTTTCTTAGGACCAACCCGTTGGAGACTGGTGGATGGGTAAATGAGCCTTTATGAGGTGCACTCCTCTGAAAAGGACCCATTCAGTGGTAGAGATGATGCTAATCAAAATGCTTTGAAAGTCCAGTGGTTGCTGAGGCTTACATTTTTCTGAGCGTCCACTTGAGATGGTGGGGTGGTGATTGTGGCTTGCAGAAGAACATCTCTTTATGTGTGGAAGAACTGGAGTTTGCACTGTTATGAACAAAGATACCTGGTCACTTGCTATGAAGGACCAGCAGCTTTAACAAAAGTTACTGGTATTTTCCAACAGCATCTACCTGTTGGCTTCACAGCTGGCCCAGTAGCAACATGCCAAAATGATCACTATCCTAGAGGTGTGGGAAGGTGGGAGAAGATTCTTACCAGTCAGTGAACAACAGCCTGAACATGACTGGCTCAGGGTTGTCAGAACTTTGGTATCCCACTGAAGCAGCATCTGCCCTCCCTTTCCCCCACTGGGATTTCTAAATCTTCCCTGCCTGTGGGATGACACCATGATGGGTACCATGCCCCATGTAGCTCAGTGCTGGATCTGTGATGAGCTGGTTCTGCTGTGGAGGCTGAGGTGTAGGAGAGGCCATTGTGGGGTTGGTTTTTCCGGAGAGGAAGAGGAGGGTCTGTGAGCCTGCACAGCAGCCTCCCTCTCTCACCCATCCTGTGGTCGCTGCCCTGTCCCTTCACCCTTGAGAGCTCTGCCCCGTCTCATATCTATGGGGGAATTGCAGTTGCTGTCCTGTGCTCCATAGCAGAACCAAAAGTCAGCATTTGGTTTTCTTTTGACTTTGCAGCTCCACATGCTCCACCTGAGCAGATCAGTTCAGTCACTATCCCATTTCCTTCGAGAGTTTCATTGAAGGACAGCACCCAATGTGTGTAGTATAACTAAACTCTGAAAGTGCACTTAAAGAGTTTCCCCAAACACGCTCCTTCTGTCCCCAGACTACATCTCCCTGAAGGGCTTCCGAGCAGCGGAAGGAGAAGACTACAAGTGCTGGCCCTCCTACAGCCACCTGGGCTGCCTGCTCTCCGTTCACGGTGCCGAGGAGGCCGCTGACATTTGTAACTCCCAGTCGCAGTGTCAAAGCTTTATCATCACCCAGAGGAGGACGTGGACAGGTGAGCACAGGAGACGTTATGTTGTCCTTCTGCACCTTCTTCCCTCTACACGTTTTGCACAGGACTGCTAGGTGTTGCTACACAGTTACTTATTTCACGCAGAGGTGACTTTCATTTTGGTGTTAGTCTAAACAGTTCCTGTGGGATGTATAGTTTGCAAAAAACTGTGGGGCTCTTAGAGATGAAAGAAACGATATAAAAGAAGGTGGTTACTATTGTTATAATTAAAAGAATCATAGCTTACAAGTTATTATCCCCTTTATCAAAACTAAAGCCCCAAACCAACGGATTGCCAAGATGTCCCTGTAATTAGCTCTGATTATAGCCTCTTACCGTTAGCATGTTTTCAGAATTATTATAAATTATCTCATTTAGCTGACACTTCAACTGTGGGCTAAATTATTACTTGTAAAGTAAAACACTGAATGAGGTAACTGAGTGTTTTCACTCACAGTGGTGCTGAAGAATCGCATCTTGTTGGCTCACAGGACATTTTAAAAAAATAAAATAAAATCAAAACTACCAGAAATGCGGCTTTTTGGTGGAAATTGGCAACTGGTGTGTGGCTAACTAGTGACATAAGAGTGCTTACAGTGGTGCAACATGAATCTTTGAGCTGGTTTCACACCAGCAGTGGGTTGTGTGAGCCGTGCCTGACGCGTCACACATGGGTCCCTCACGGGCAGCTCTTTGTTGCTGTGTTCAGTGCCTGGCTGGAAGGAACCCTGCTTGAAACAGCCCCGGGGAGGCAGAGGAAGTGGCACGTGAGGCTCTGTTAACATTTCCCCTCCTGATGGTTTTCTTCCTCACATTTTCACAGTGCATCTTTGCAGCCGAAGACACCAGAAGTGTGTGGCTGAAATGCCAAATCCCTCTTGGGGCAGCTCTGCAGAGCAGAGCAAGATGTAAAAGCCTCTGGGGCCCGACTGTGTGTTCCTTGTGCACACTCGGCGAGCTTCTGGAGTTCACTGGGAGTGTAAAACACTTCCATGGCAGGGTGGAGGGACCCTCTGTTGGGCAAGCAGTACGTTCCTGTGTCTGTTGCAGAAAGCAGCATGGGTCAAGGCGAACCTATCTCCTCTATTAAACTTGCATTTTTATTTCCTTTGCAGGACGCACGCTCGCCTTGTTTCAGAGTCGCCTGACTGATTTAATCCCAGATGCTAACGCTGCAGTCTATATTAAACAATCGGCTTCCTCAAGGGAGAGGCTTTAAAGACAATGGAGATCGCATAAATCGGTCCTGGGAGAAACAAACCACTGGGGAGAATGTCATCTGCTGAGAAGAATGATATATTTTATTTTGCTTTGGGATGGGATCTCCCTGCCAGCTCAGATAGAGTGAAGTGCTGCTGTCTCCTTGATCAAAGCTCAGATTTCTCATTGCAGCCCCACTAGCTTCTTTGTTCCCACACGGCTGTTCCACATAAATGCTCCCAGTTTTAGTTAAATGTCACTAGATGATGCAATACCTAGCCTCTCTAGCTTCTCAGCCAAGAAATAGCTGCAAGGGATCTGGCTTGTGTAGGCTTAGTTAGTTCAGGCACCTTCAAAACCCTATGAACCTTGGGCAAGGCAGTGGCTCCTTCTGCAGCTACTGACCAAGATTTCATACCACTGCAAATGGAAAGGACTGGATTTCTGTGATGGGGTGAATGTTGCAGGACTGGGATACTTAACCAGAGGTTGATGATGGGGATGGTCTTCCAAGGAGGGTCATGATTCCATTCCTTTCAGGGCAGGAGAGGAAGGTGGTGTATAGGTCAACTCTGGAACCAAATATCTACATGTTTGGATGCAGGGTTTGGCTTTGACCCTATGTGATTTGTAATGCCAGCTTCCATGTGTCAACCTTGAAGGTTTTTCTCTGTTACTTTCTGTGAAAGAGCAAGACATTCAAATTATTTATGTTTAAGGTGTGACTCTGTATGATAAAAAATATGTTTATTCTAAGCATGCTGTGAAAAGTTCTTCTCTTTAATTGTTTAAGTCTTTACTGCAACCAAATGAACAAATGCAAGTGTTTCCCACCTTCAGCTCATCATTACCCACTCCTGAGGAGAAACTGTGAGTGCCTTAAGCAGTGTAAGAGTGTGTCCAAGTCTCTTGGACACTTAGGTCTTGGAGGATGTTCTGTGGCTGTGCTTGAAGGCTCGCAGAGAGTCTGGTCCCAAGAGCCTCCCGCATCTGCCCTTTACTAAAGTTGTAGATGTGACCTCTAAAAAATAGGTAGGAGTTAGTGTAATTTCGGGCTGTAAGAGGTGGCAACATGATGTGCCACTTCCAGGAGCCACTAGAAGCAGTGACCATATAGTACCTCTTCTACTGTAATGCAGCTGTGGGAAGCCCAAATCACTGCTGACCTCACGCTTCACAAGGGAGGGTTGCTGGCCTTGGGCGGGAGAGCCTTGCTGCAGCCTCTGTGCAACGCCACTCTGAGTTTTCCACTTGGCCCACGCTGCTGGGTGGAAATGACAGCTCTGGGGACATTGCCATTGACTCCTTGTAGCCTAGGTTGGTGGGGGTATCCGTCCCCCTCCTCCTAAAGATGCCTGAGCCCTTGCCTGGGGTTGTGCTGTGTTTGTCATGGTCTGGTCCTGTGTCTCCTGGGGGAGGATCTCACCTTTCAGCTCATGAGTGCTCTGTTAACCACAGCAATGCCATTGCATGAGGGCTTTCTCATGCACGGTAACCCCTGCTGCTTACACGGAGGCTCAGGCACTCTGATAGTGATACCAATTAATGAGGATTCGTAGTTAGCACAACAAGAAGGCTCTTCTTAGTGCTGGCCACATTGCTGCAGGCTTTGTGAAGGCAAGGCTTTTTAAATGGACAGCCACACCACAGACCGCTCTCTCCATCACAGTGGGTCCTGTGGAAGTTGAAGGAAAAGTCCTGCCAGGGGTCTGCTATTGTTTTACATCGACCCCACTGAGCAGGGCTTCAGGCATCTGCTGTGCTATGCTTTACATTAGCAAGAGGTAATGGGGGTTTATTCCATATCTCTCAGCCTCCTGAGATACAAATCAGAAGTACATTCCCCAGAGCAAGGGCAAGGGCCAGCCTGGGGTTATTTCAGAGAGGAAGAAACAGAGAATGCAAAAGTTGAAGTGATTCCAGTGTGTGGTAGAAATACCTTCCTGTCTTAAAAATCTCTCCTGGTAAAACCAAAACCTATGTATTTTAGCCGTGTGATGCTCCTTTCACGTGGCTGATTTTCCTGTCAAGTTTTCCTTGTCAGATTGCCCGCCAGGCAGGCAGCTCCAGCCCCTCTGCAGATGGTGCAGGGCATGGCAGTGGCACTGCTGTGAGTCTAGGTTCCAGCATCAGACCTGCAGTTAGAGCCTGGGAGCAGAGACTGTGCCACACTGCCTTGAAAGTTTTCAGTACGTGGTGCTTAGCAAATAATAATAGTAAAAAAATAAGCAAAAAGGGCAGCCAGGCTTCAAAGAACCCCAGTGCTCGATCTGCTGTTGGCACAGCGAGTGGCTTTTGTTAGCCACTTAGACCACCCCCTGCAAATGAGTAGGTGCATTCATAGAGCCCGGACCCCTGTGAGGACATTCATCATGCTAGCATGGACAAATGGCCAGGGCACAGGCATGTGCAGTTCTGTCCATGTGCTGGAGACTTAGAAGATGCCACAAACATGCTGGTAAAAGTGTATGGTCTGATTCTCCTTGTGCCTCTGTGCAGCTCCTCACGGCATGTTAATGCTTGGTGGGCGTGCCAGCTTCAGTGATTTGGGGTGACCTCTCACTGCAGCCCAGTGGCGCTCAGCTAATGCTGGCTGATGGAAAGAGTTTTATCACCCCACTGCTTGTAGAGCTATAGCTGGACATGTGTTTGGGGAAATACAGTCACTGGAAAAAGAGGTTCCCACCCTGCTCTTCCCAGCTTCTTGCTGTTACCATCTGCTAAGAAACCTTTTCCAATGGCCATGCCAGTTTAAAAGCATGGAGAATCAATTCCATGCTGGCCTGGAGTGAGCAGCTCGTGAACCCTAAGCTTCAGGCAGCTTGCGAGTGGCTCAGGTGCAGCTTTTGTGCCAGGTCTGTGAGTAGCACCCAGGCTGCTACAGCCTGAAGGGGAGGCTACGGAGCGAGCATCTTCATTACAGCTTTTGGGCCCATGTGGCTGTTTTGTAGTGCTATCTTTATGTCCCATCTCAGTCAGTCTTTATTCATTTCATCCTTTTATTAAATCATAACTGCCTCGAGCAACTTTAGACTTTCAATGCCAGTGAAAATTCCAGTGCACGCCTAAAAGCTGTATTTCAGTAACTACGGTATGTACAAAACTCAGAGATAAACATTTGCTGCCCTTAAAACTCCCAGCTGCTGAAGGCAATTTGTCTCTGCTATCGCTGATCAGTATTTCAGCCACCATTGTGGAATATCTAACAGAGGAAAGTGCTTGGAAGGAAACGGCAGGGGATGAATTGCAATGGAAACCATGTGTGCTGGAGGAATAATATTTACCTAAATGTGTCTATCACATCTTCCCAAAGGATGCTGCCACTAGGAGAGAATGGATAGGAAAATGTTGCCTCCATAGAAAAAAAGTTTGGTATATTGGTTTTTTAAACACAAACTTTAATATTCTTAACTAATTCCGTATTGTAATAACAGAGATAAAGCCACGTTTGTGAAGAATAATACTGTGCACTCCAGAGATATAAACCACAGCTTAATAAATAGCAACAGATGCAGCATGACTCACATTGAATATGTTTGCACAGGCACTTACATGACTGGTGACTTCGTGATGGACTGAGCAGCGCAGTGAGTGGGACAGAGCCCAGTAAAGAAAAACCATGTCCTGGTGCATCAGACAAGGTTCAAATAATGATGAAAGTCAGACCTGTGTTCTTACATGAGGTGTTCTGCAAGCTTCAGTGATTCTCTAACCAGCACTCAAATAGATGAACTTTAAAGTTAGTTTTGGGAAAAAACAGGAAATTGCCACAGGCAGGTGTAGGCCCAAATCACAGTAATTTCTGTAAGGTCTCCTGTAGATTCATGTGCCAAGCACTGATCTTTGTGGCTAGGAGTCAGAGCTCTTTGGTCCTACTGGGTTGGAAGAGCTGATTTTGAGTCCAGTTTGAGGAATCAGTGAAGTGTAACTTCAGTATCCAGGATAGCCCATCATGATGGTTTGGTAGGACTTCAGAGTGAATATTTCCCCCCTAACTATAGCACTTGCAGCAATCTTTCTCCTTGGTTCCATTGTCCCAATGTACCAAAATGCCACCACCAGCAGTGTGGAGGTAGTGATGGTAAAGGGAAAACTCACAGAAGATAGCATCATAAGAGAGGTAACCATGAGACCCTCTGCCTCCTCTGTAACATGTACTTATTCCAGGATGACGGATTTGCTTGGAATGATAGTTCATGGCTAAAGGGAAAATGTACCAGAGTACATCAAACAGGTCTAGGTGCACCAAGGCAGGGGGATAGGGAACAGCTGCCAGACCCTTCTACTTGAAATTCAGCCTCTGGCTCTGTGAGAGCTCCAGGCAAGGGCTTGTGCTTTGGAGTCTTTGGACCCTCATACCTCCTGGCCAGCCAACTCAGATGGCAAAAGCTCTGGGATTACTCGCAGGGGAGATTGCTCAATGTAGCTTTAGAGGAGATGGAGATGCTGATGGCTTATGGGAAAAATATGCTTGGCCTTTCTGGGGAGCAGTTTATGTCCCTGCTCTGCACCCACAACCACAACTGCCCTAGCCCCATCCACTCCCAAGTGCCATAACCACTATTGTTCCCCACGCTCAAAAATCCCCGATCGTGCTCCCCACGTGCCATTTCCTCACTGACCCCTTGTAGACCCACACTCTCAGCATCCCCACGCAAGCCACACAGCCTCTTACCCTCGCAGCACACACAGAAGTGGTGGGAGAGCTGAGGAGCCCTTATTTCACTGCTGTCAGAGGCAAAACTCTACTGCCTGTGGCAGGAGGCCACATCTAAAAGGTGTAACCACAGCATCAGCCTGCCTTTGATTTGTAACCTCTCTTTTCATTTACTGTCAATTATTTCTTGATTAGCAAGTGCTAAATACAATGTAGCAATAGCCTCCTGCAAACAACTAGGGTTAAAGCTGTGCATTAAAGCCACAGTGCCTTAACTACATTGTATTATTCACATGGTGCCTTCCAAATCCAAATCTAGACAGGTCTTAAGAAAATGCAAATTCTTACATTATGTTACATTTATCAGTATTTATCCTCAAACCCCATCCAAACCAATGGGAGTATCTTGTGGCTGAAATCTGTTGCCCTGGTTACAGTACTGGAAATCTAAGATCCAGTCTCAAAATTAAGTAAAACATCAGCAACCCCCAAAGCTACAATATAAACACCCATGTTTCCAAATTCTTCTATCTGGAAGTTGTATTTCCCACATAATATCTTTAGCAAGAGATTTTTTAATTATTATTATTTTTATTTTTTTCTGTGAAAAACCCTGCTGCAAATTCCCTCACTACTTCAGAGGACAAATCAGAGTTCAGCCTTAGATTAAAAGCTTGATAATGAAACCTGGGGACACAAGTCAATCATCACATCGGGTAGTGGAGAGCTGGTTTATGACTGTCTTGTGGACACTGGGGTGCAAAATAAATTATTTCAGACCTATGATGGAAAATGCCAAGAAACATTTCAGCGTTGCTGCTGTGTCTTGTCCAGTGCTGTTCCTCCATCACTTGGAGAGGGAGTCATGAACACCCACCCACTCCTAATTAATCTTGTCTTTGTTTGTTCCTTCTGATTCTTTAAATACACAAGAAACAATTCACGTCACTCCCAGTGAAGTTAATGCCATGGTTTGCATTTTTCAGGGTTTGACTATTTCACTTTGTCTAGCAAAACTATTGTTACATGACAATGATCATTAACATTACCTCTGAAATAAAGCAGCTGCACCAGCCTAAATTCCCTTGCACTCTAGAGCAGCATCAAACCCCAAAGTTTTACTGGCACAGCTGAAGGCCAGTTGAAGACATACTCTGGAAATTGTCAGATCATTGCAATCGGCTTGCTTGTTCACTTGCTATATGGCAACAACAATAAAAGCCTCTACCAAGACCCTTATAAATTAGCAAAATATTCTTTGCTTCACCCAGGGAATCTTAGGTAGAAGCTGCTTCCAGCACAGAATAACTCATTTTTCCTTAATAAAAGAGTAGTTGTGTTTAAGAACTGTATCTCATTAAATAGCTTTTATTTTATTTTATTTTATTTTATTTTATTTTAATCAAGTGCTTCATCTTTGAAAGAAATCAGTGACATGTTATTTTAACAGTACCTCCATCTTGCTAACCTGGGAGTATAAGGATTAGTCTCTTATCCTCACCTTCTCTGTTCCCCTGCTGATAGCAGCTGTCATTTAGTGCTGATGGAGAAGCCCATGTGCACATGCTGGGTGGTGCTGCCAGGGAGAGGGAGGATGGTCTGCAAAGCCTCACTGTGAAGGACCCTGCAAGATGTCACCAAGGCTGTCAAGGGAGCTGCCACCCATAGGCAGGAGAGATGGAGATGGCATCCTCTTCGTTACAGCCCCTCGCAGCATCACCCTGGCACCGCCCCACCAGGAGATAAGGCAGTGGCTGGGGCAGTGGCCAGTGGCTGGTGACTGGTGGCCAGTGCAGAGCTGTACAGCAGGCTGGCAGCGGTCAGGGGCTGTCAGGCTGTACCTGCCCACGGGAGGAGGTTAGAGGCACTGCATGGGGGAAGACTGCCCACTCGTCGCTGTCTCTGGCAGCGTGCACAGAGGCAGGGCTCCAGCACCCAAGGCTCAGACTGGGACCAGCTCCCTGCATTTTGACATATTTCCGCCCATGGTCATAGGCATTGCCATCCTAGGGCTGGATCTGATGGTGATTTGATAAGAAGTGGAATGGCCACCTTGCACTGCAGCTTCTGGTTTAAATACAGATATCAGGAATTCTTTGTTTGGAGCCACTGTTGAGCAAAGGAGCTTCAGTCTTGCCAGTCTGTAGATGAGCTATCTTGGGAAAGTGGAATTGTTCCTGCGCCAGGAACCAAATCAAAGTTAGGCTTTCATCCTTAGAAGTAGAGTTTTACCTTGCCTGACCCTCCCATCCTCTGAAGGACCCTGAACTTGAGAGGATGGGCTTTGCACGTTCATGCACAGGAAAAGAATAGGGAGAACAAACAAAACACCCCACCCTCTTCCACTTATGTAAGATCAGAAAGAGAGTGTAGGCTAAGCCCAGAGGACTGGATTTATGGATTCAGAAGAACATAGTTATTAAAATGTTATGAAAGTTTTCCTCTCCTTTAAATGCATAAATATGCAGATGAAAGGAGCCATGTGATCTGGCCACCAGCCATGCTGCTGCAGGCTCAGCCTAATTATCAGCTGCCAGCTCCACTGCTTTTTAAGTGGTGAACATGATTAAAGATGCACAGACAATTGAAGAAAGTTAGATCAGTTCTTACAAGGCCTGCTTCTATTTTATAACCACATGGCAGCTTGGCCTTGAGACGGAATCTGCCCTTACAAGCGGAGGGAAAAAAGTTCTGCTGATCAGACAGTTTCTTCTCAACCACAAATTCCATGTGCTCTTGAATTCATAATCTTCACAGCAAGGTATTTGCCAAGACAAACTGCTTTCCTTCCCTCCTCTGAGAAAAAAGGGGGCTCTGAGGTGCGGGCAAGGAGGCAGGTAGGGCCAGGTGAGGGGTGGTGTCAAACACTGCAGAAGCATGGCCTGAATATTCAGACTCTCCAGAGAGAGAGGTTAGCACCTCACCAGAGAAGTGCTAACTTGTTCCAAACGTGTTGTGAAAACAGCAGTTTCTGGGGCTTCTCTTCTCCCTTGGGATGGGAAATATCATTGAGAAACCCAGATGGTCTCATGCATTTGGGGGAAAGCCACAGTCCCGTGGCAGGACAAAGAACTGGAACTCCTCTTCAAGAGCTGCCAGGTTTTGAGCAGGCCGTCATTGCCAGTGCAGTGACAGCAAGGCCTGAGAGTCTGGCAGCGTCTGTCCTTTTGTCATCCCTGTTCACTGGGGGACAGAGCCTGGCTCTGCCAAGTGACAGACCCATCAAGTCTCACATGCTGGGGATGAATCTCATGCTGTGAGGCTTTTCCCCAACGCTTCCCACAGCTATGGCTGGGTCTTGTGCCTTCCCCCAGCCTCTGCCCTGGCCTGGGGCTCGAAGAAGGCCACGGCTTGCTTGGCTCTGCCTGGGAGCCACTGTCAAGCTGCACCATGCCCAGGGGCTTGTAAAGTGGCAGGCTTCTCAGTAATTTGTTTTACTGTTGTTTCATGGCTTTCTAGAAAGATGACTTTAGAGCCCTAATGGCTCAATGGTTGGACTTGATGATCTTGAAGGTCCCTTCCAACCTAAAGGATTCTGTGATTCTATGTGGCTTTCTAAAAGACAAAGATTTGGACAGTTTTTAGCTCAACAACAGAGCATGGCACAGCTACCCCATACAGTCCAGGGAGTGAGCTGGTACCTGCAGAACTACCCCAGGCTGTGCCCAGCCCAGCTAGAGTGGCTGCATGCCTGCTCGTCCCTTGGATGGGCACAGAGCTCCACAACACCTTGCCTGCCGGGGCTGCGTGTGGCAGATCAGTGCCCGTGCAGCCAGCACCTCTGGAGGAGGCTGTTTCTTAAACTGTCCAGGTAGCAGTTTGTGCTGGAAGGGTGCATCTTGCTGCAGTCTACCCAAGAACCCCATTTCATGGACGTTCTCCTATTGCTTCAGCAGAGCCCTGGTTTCAGCTGGAATTTCAGGATGCTTTGCATACGTGTTGACTACCTGTGCAAACAGACAGCAGGCTCCCTGAAGAAACACACTGCCCCAAGGCACCACGTGCGCCCCAGCTCCTGAGCCCACTGTGGTGCTCCCACAAGCCTGCTTGGCAACGGGCATTTGCTGGGGTGCCACCACACCGTGCCCGGGAGCACTGGCACCTCTATTACGGAGCTGTGGTTCTCCACGGCCCCACGCTGCAGCGGTGCCAAGCCACCAGCACATGGGATGCTGTGCCCAGCCACCTCTGTCACAGGGGTGAGGTCTTGTCCAGAGTTCTGTGGGTGGCTAGAACAGAGACAGCAGTCTCAGCTCTCTTTGTAAGGAACAGAAACACGCTCTTTCTGGGGCAATGCATTTGACCTTTGTTAGATATCTACTCCGGCATGGGATGAATTACATCCTCAGAGCACCTATTGGTTATAGAAGCAGCCGAGGGTGACCAGTTCAGACACAAACCTGTGAAATGAATCCCACTCAAGGAGCCTGGTGCCAATACTCAGCTGTGTAAGCTTAGAGATATGACTGGTGCACACCATGTGCTGCTGGAAACGTGACTCTATCCTTCTGCTGAGCTGAGGGCTTCAAGTCAGAGGCTTAGGGAAAGGGGAGCCAGGCTGTCTCCTCACCCCCCTGATTTATGAGCTAGATACTCACAGAGTCACTTCGTCCTTTGAAAAGGAACAGTGCACGAATGAATGCAGCTCTATCTTCCCAAGATTAGGGCCTCCTCAAATTTCCTGCTGATTTAGCTATCTTCCAATGGATAAATCGATGGGAGACAAAGCTGGAATATAAACCTAATTATTATGTTTCATACCTGGGCAGCCCACGTAGCCCCTTCCCTACTGTGCTGGATTTAGGTTTTTTAGCCTTCTTATGTCATATTATATTAGTCAAGACATAAACCAGTTAAAGAAATGCAGCTCCCCTGTGCCCAAGCTATGCCTTAGGAAGCCCCACTATAATTTTTTGCTCCCCTCAAATGTTTTCTGTTTCATTGCTGAGACTGCAGCACCACTGTTGTTCCCAGATAACCAAGGATCCCTAAAGACCCAGTTTACCATTACAGATTTGCTAAGATGGAGATTTGCATTTTCCCTGTTATGCTCGCAGTGCACTGCTCCCCAGATCAGGTTCTCTCTTCTACGAACAGTGGTGGGCACTAACTGCTCATTAAAAGCTGTTTTAAAACATAATCTCTTTCACTGTTTGACAAAATAAACATGCCTCTTCCTGGAGATTATTCCATTGCAAAATATAAACAAAATGGGCCAGTTATCAGTGCTAATTATCCTATAAAGGCCATTCCACACTTATCCAATATATACAGTCAGGCCACAGAAGTCTGTTTTTTCTAAAGCATTAATAATGCATAAGCATGCTGCTCTTTCTAGTCTCAGCCAGATGCCTCTGTATTATAAGCCTACTCGCTAATATATTCTCTGGTAGAGGAAAAGAGGATTAATCACATGCAGGGAATGGCAGGAATATATATATATATATATATTTTAATAATTCTATGTCTTCTCAGCATTTATTTTTGCATTTAAACATGAGATGGGATGGGATGGGATGGGATGGGATGGGATGGGATGGGATGGGCTGGGGTGGGGCTGGTTCTCTGCTCCTCCAGGGTTGCTCCTGAGGTATTGTGCAGCTGGATGTTAGGACTTCTGAGAGCCTCTTCCCCGCAACCATCTCCCCTGAAGTCAAATGTTATCTGTAGATTTGCAACTCAGCCCTGCTATCAACTCACTGTTTATCCACACTCCAGCCATGTAATGGCATTCCTTTTGGGCTAGTGAACTGTTAAATGGATTGGTTCAGTGGCTGGGGGATAAA
>NW_008600453.1:17260-20513 GCF_000691845.1 Merops nubicus
AATAAAAAAAAGTGATTATATTTACAAGCACAGTTCAGTACCTTTTTTAAAAACTCAGTTTTAATCAGTAAAGTGCAGAAAAGAACTCAAATAATTTAACTGGAGAGCGAGAACAATCAGGAGCATCTGATTCTGGCTCTGCCAAGCCGAAACAGCACCTCGCCACTATCAAAAGGGTCTCACAAACTCCTTGCCAGCCCCTGGCTCTGTGCTTCTGCCAGGTACCTTGAGCTCCTGCTACTTGGAAAACTAATTTCACCCACTAAAATGGCAGAAAACTTTCCAAGCAAAGAAAGGAAAATAAGTAGGTGAGGTTAGTGAGTAAAAGCTGTCTGGATAGGTGCCAGAGAAGGGGGGAGGTTGCTAAGGAGCTAGTGTATATTAGTGAAGAAAGGCTGGAGAAGGGACAGGAGGACATGGAAAGGACAGAAGGAAGGGCAGAGCTGTGGCAGGGGTGGCTCAGGGCACCATGGTTCAGAACCATTGCCCATCTGGTTTCATGCTCTACTAAAGCAAATGTGAATCTGTGTGTCTGGAAAAGCTTTCCTACCACTTCCCTTGCACCTGCCATCCCCTGCAGCGGGGATGCTTCACAGCCAGCCAGCCCAACAGGCACTAGGGCCAGAGACTAACCCGAAAAACACATCAGTGTTAATCAGGGAAGCTCCCTGAGGTGGAGCCTGCGGCTGCGTGAGTGTGGTGAGGAGGCCAGGGGGCAGTGAGAGCACGGCTGAGGAGCGGGGAGCCCCGCAGGACCCGCTGCTCCCCCCATCCCAGCGCAGGCCAGGGCTGACGCACGGCAGCTCAGGAGCTGCACTCTGGCTCCTCGCTCCCGGCTGGGGCCTTCCGCCCACAGGCTCCTGTGCTTACAGCTGCTGCCCAACTATTTGCAATGGGACTTTAAAGCAGAACCACAGAATTACAGAATGGCTAAGGTCAGAAGGGAGATCCGGAGGTCATCTCGTCCAGGCTCCATGCTCAAGCAAGGCCACCTACAGCCAGTTGCACAGGACTGTGTCTAGAGGGTTTTTTAATATCTCCAAGGAGACAGACTCCACAACCTGCCCAGACAATCTATTTGCAAACACAATGTGAACAACACAAGTGCACTTGGAAGCTCTCTTTTGCAAAGGATTTAAGGGAAGACCTACATTTTTATCATGTGGGATACTCCATTTCATCATGTTGCCTGGACTCCGATACTTAGTTGTCCCTTTATGTGTTAGGGCAACAGAGCCTGCTCTGCCACATCATTTTAAAATTACTTTGGTCAGCACTGACTGGCCCCCCTCTCCCCAAATGAAGATACCTCCTCCACACCCTGAGGAGCACTCCCATCTCCCTGACCCTGCAATGAGCCAGCTCACCTAGCAAAAAGCAATTCTCTTTTTTTTGCCAGGTCAGTTTTCTGCCAGCTTGATTTCCTGAGCTGACTTACCCCATGGTCAGATAAGCATCAGGGCCAGCAAGCAGGCACGCAGGAGGGACTGGTAAAGCACACCAGATGAAACACCCACTTAGGGATGCTTAGCTGCTGTGTAACCACAGCTTGCACTGTGCAGGTGACCACAAGTAAAGCTCTCAGCCCCAGAAAACCCTGAGCCACTAGATATAACACTGCATGAGGGGATGTCACAGACCCATTAAATGGTACTTTGAACGCACAATGAGGAAGGCCAGGACGATGGAAGTGCTAACTATTTTCCACGATCCCAGCTATAAGAGGTTGCAGGCATCTCTTCTGCATTGACTTGTGGCCTGGTTACTGGTGGCAACGATGTGCTCTCTCACAGGAGCAGCAAAGGCAGACATACTCTTCCTCAGCTTCCCCAGCTGCACAGGGGATGTGTCAGGCTGAGGTGATGGCTGTTGGGGAAGGGACTGTCACAAGCTGTCCTCAGTGAAGTCTCAGAGGAGATTCCATGTGCCCTTGGAGGCTTCATACACAGAGTGTTTCATTGCTCCATGTCACCATGGAGCTTTCTTCTGTCCTAGCGCTGTTTTCCACGAGTCCTTGTGCTTGGTGGAAAGAGCCCAGCATACGGCTACCGTGATCACAAGCCTCCAGCTTGTTCCACCCCCTGGTCACCTCTGCTAGTGGTGGCTGGTGGGCAGCTTTGTCACCATGAGGCTTATTCCAAAAGGTGGTCCCAGGGCTGAGGGTGGCTAAGGCTCCCCAGAGAACTGGCACACTCAAAGTCACTCACAGTGGGTTTTGCTTCCTCACAAGACATTTACAATTTGTGTTTGTGTGACACACAGTACATTTTAAAGGGACAAATGCATGATGGACACAAATAATTTCGATCATGCCTTCTACCAGAGACGCCTCCCCTCTTCTGAGTCAGTAGAAGAGAATCAACAGCTATGACTCAAGCCCACAACTAAAAACTCTGAAGGAATATTCAGCAGTTTAAACAAGCAGAACTCCAAGTCCTCCTAGTATTTTAAGAAAAGCAAAAGGGAAGAAAAAAGCCCAAAACCAAAGGACAGCTTGACCACAGATGGTGCCAGGACAGCTGTGGACAAGCTGGTGCACCAGCTAAAACCTGGCTAATGAGTGAGCAGTACCTGAAAAAAGTTATAAAACTGAAAACAGAGGTCTGTGCAAATGAGAGAAATGGGTGTTGGTGGTGCATACATAGCAAAAAGGCTCTAGGGTTTAGGAAGAACTTGCATGTCCTGTTTTATAGCCTGCCTTGCAGTAATGGCACCAGGCTTCCTTTCAGTGGTGATGAAACAAATGTAATGTTAATAAAGTACATCTTTTAGGACAACTTCCAAGAGGACTTGCTGGAATTTCCAAGCTCTTCTTCTGGCACGGCTGGTGGAGGTGATGACCCTGAGCTGCAGCACTGCGGGCTCCTCTCCTCGCCCAGCTGGCTCAGCCCCACCTCAGCAGAGCTGGGTGGAGCCACACTGGCTCTGTGCTCGGCGGTTGTCTACACAAGGAAAATACTGCATGCTATTAACTGATTTGAAGCTGATTTAATTAAACTGATACCAATCTCGCTAATGTAAACACAAAACAAGACAAAAATGTATCCCTGCTTTAAAGGCTGTGTGATGTAGCAAATGGATGGTAAACAGCGAGTGGAAGGGAGAGTTTGCTGGCTTGTGCATGTTTAAATTTGGAGGCTGCTAAATGCAGTGTTTACTTTAAAGGTAGGCAATGTAAGCTGCTGCCTAGCGTTGACAGAAGGTAGGACAGCAAAAAAGCAAACTTGAAACAGTGAAACTATCCTTATTATTC
>NW_008600453.1:20558-23514 GCF_000691845.1 Merops nubicus
GGCAAAAATTAAATTCTCAGTGGATTTTAGTGTGAAATTAAAAAATTACCTGGAAAAGAAAAGAAAAGAAAAAAGGAAAGAAAAGGAAAGAAAAGGAAAGAAAAGGAAAGAAAAGAAAAGAAAAGAAAAGAAAAGAAAAGAAAAGAAAAGAAAAGAAAAGAAAAGGAAAGGAAAATAAAAGTGTGCCTGTGCTCGTTTAACTGCATTTATCCTCGATCTGAGGGGCACAGGGAAGGTAGTGTGGGAGGAAGTATGCAGAGGAAGAGCTGCTGTGGAGCTGGGGCTGGGAGGAAGCAGGAGAGGCAGCGACAGGGCAGCACCACTGACATTTTGGGGCGAGGCTGGGCTGCCTGAGCTCAGCGGGTGCTCTGTTGCCAGCTGGAAGGATGTGGTGGGAACTGCTGTTGTAGATCCACCCCGGGGCTGGTCAGACTCTCGGAAATTCTTCTTATCTTGGCCCCAGATGATGGGCTAGGTGAATATTTCAGGTATGTGAGGTCCCTATGCAGCTTCCCCGAGATCACAGAGACTCCAGTAAAATATATGTATGCAGACATGGAAAGCAGACAGTCTCCAACTTTCTGCTGCCCTGTCTGGGGTGAGGTATTGTGGGAAGCACCACATCTTGATCCTCAAAGACCATCTGCTGTGCTCTCTAGCCTCCTCATGCCAAACACACCATGTGAAAGTTTGATTCATCAACCAGACACATGGGGGAATGGGAGAGGCCGCAGGACAGGCTTCTGTACGAGCTCTGGGAAGGACAGACTTTGTGAGCTGTGCCACTGGCATGGAAGTTGGAGGATCATGCAGGATGGGCTGAGTCTGTTTGGTCAAGATTTTCTTGCCCTTCATCAGACTGAACTGATTCATAGTGCTCATTACCTCTTTGGGTACTGAAGCTATGCTGACGTTGGGTTTGCCAGCTCCTGCATGCCATGTCTGCGGTGCAGCTCCGGAGCAGGAAGGGGATTCTCCAAGGAGGCTGCACTGCAGGCTCCCAGCGCTCAGCAGCTCCTTGCTTCTGCTGCTGAGGGCAGCGCCAGCATGGTCCATTGCCTGGCCAAGCTGTTAAGGCCTGAGGTGGAACTACAATGTGTACCTCTCACCGAGGTAAACCTTTTCTGATTCAGTGGGCAAAGTGGTGCTTCCTAGCCTTATTTTCAAGTTAGCTTTGGCAGATACAACTGCCACATTGCTATCAGCCCATGACATACCCATGTGAAAATCCAGAATCAGAAATGAGTTGCTGCATTGTCCAGCCAAGGAGAAAAAGGGGAGTATGGGGCAATTCTTTAATTACTGTAGTCAGTGAAATACAAGGAACCAAAAATTTACTAGTTCAGATGCTGATTTTGTCTGGCCAGGCAGAAAAAATGAGGCAGCCACCTGCCAGCACCCACTGAGTTTGTAGCAGAGCTAGAGACAAACCACTAAATGCCTGCAGGTATTTTTGCTGGTATTTCCCAGGCTGACTATGAAAAAGGTTTTATTAATATCAGCACAGAGCAGTGCTGGTGGGGGCTGCTCAGCTCCTGACTCAGAGCTGCCTTGTATCCACACAGCCCGGCTATATCCCCTGTGGTGCAGAGAAAACAGATCCATCTACAAAGGATCGGACAGACATGGCAGATTTCTGCTCTTAAACTTATCTGTTAGGCTTTATCCCCATTGCAGGTGAGGTATTCAGAAGACCCTGATATTTTTGGTCAGCTAACACTTGACCACATCATATCATAACTGATTGTTATAGAAAAGAATCAGACCTTATCCTGCAATAAAATACAAAGACAGCATACATGCTGGGGAAGTCATATGCTTACTTAAAATGTACACAGTAGCACATCAGAGGAGTCACACAATCAAATGATTTCACTCTTTGCACCTTCCATTTAGCAATCAATGAAAGTTCTCCCTCCAGGGAAAAGCTGGAGGAGGGCGGAGCGCTCAGCCCATTGTTTTGCCTGGGGTGCCAAAAAGAAATACATCATGATTTATATGTTAATGAGCAATTCTCGTTAGGCGATGCATTCTGCAAGGTGTTGCAATGGGGGTCCAGGAGGCTGATCTGTCAGAGGAAATTAATTCATCATCAAAGCGAGACAGGGAGCTCCCTGGTGAGAGCTGTAAATAGGACAGTGGGAGAGTGACAGAGCGCTGGGTGGCATGTCTCCCTGTTAGCGCTCCCAGTGACAGTCCTGCCGCCGCCTGCACTCGGGCTCCAGCTCACCCGCGTTATTTATAGGGCATTTCACATTCCTGGTCGCTATCCAGTTGATGTTGGTTTCAATTAGAATAAATGCTTATTGATTGAGGGGAGATGGGCCGGCTGATTAGCTCCTTGGGAGGCGGAGCACGCTTGGCAGAGGGCAGGCTGGGCTCCTCGCAGAGGCAGCAGCGTGTGGGGCTCTGAAAACCTGTCGTGGAGGAGAAGTCTTCCAGATTAAATCAATTCATTGAAGAGTCCATCTAATAAAGATAAATGGCTAACTTCATTAGGGAATTAATGATAGGCCTGATTAAAAAACCCAGTGGGAGTCCTGTTGACTTCAGCAAGCTTCAGATCTAGCCCAATATTTGCCTTGAAGCAGTGGTTCACAACCTTTGTTTAGGCTCCTGAAAGGTACGTGCTTACAACCAGGCAGCAATCAGAGCAGATATGCTATGCCTGTGCTTAATCTATGTATAGAAAACTGTAGATGGAAATCAAGCATCTAGAAATGCATACCAAAGACAGACAAACATCTTTCTTTACATTAACGAGGATACCACGGGGAAGAGCCTTAGCTGGCTAGATGCCCCAGGAGCATGAGGTCACGGCACATTTCCCCTTGCCGGCCCTGCAGGCGTTAGCACAAGCTCTAGACGCCGATGGCCTCGGACACACACGGCTGGTGCGCCCTGCTCGGGGACACGCACGCCCCTCCTGCCCGGGGTAACAGTGCCCGGCCGCCCG
>NW_008600454.1:0-1406 GCF_000691845.1 Merops nubicus
GAAGGGGGGGGGGGGTGGAAGTTGGGGGCAAGTGTTTTTTTCTTTAGTTTTTCCTTTATCATGTTTTTTGGTTAAGTGCGATTCTATCTGGTTGAGTTTCGACGAGGTGGGTTATTGCCGAGTTGGTCCCCAGAGGAAGAGAGTGAATTTTGCCCAGGCTGCATTTAATATAGAGTTTTTTATTTTTCAAATCTCTCGTGAGAGTCCGAAACTTCGGGGAAAGAATTTTTGTGAGATTTCCCCAAAAACCCGCCGAGGAGGTCGGGCATTGTAGTCTTCAAAAGCCAGGAATGAGGGTTCATGTTTCACATCTTACCCCGTGGCTTTGGAGGCTACAATGAAAATATATTACAATGTAATTAAATTAGAGAAATAGATTATGGGGTTAGTTATATATATTTACATATTTATAAACATCTATGAGTGTAAATATATATGATCCAGTGTGTATTATTTATGGTCAATACAACATGATGAAGGACAACCCAAAGGTAGAATAAGAGAGGAGTATTGTTAAAATCCGGAACTTCGGGCGACGTCACCCTAGGCGCCGGATTTAAGTGACTTTCAATCTCAGTCTCCTTTCCCTTTTTCCTTTGTTTTCCTTTACCAGAATAAATTTTGTTTTGGACTATATGTATATATATAGACACACATCTGGTCTCAAGACTGATTATTGAGCGTGGTGAGGGGATTTACTCTGTTTCCCCCGAGTTAAAGCCTGACCCGGTGCCCCTTCGGTACCAGATTGTGACAGGAGGAGCAGAAGACAAGGGTGGTGTTTAATTGCTCCTGCTCTTTGTTATCATAGCTCAGCATCCCTCTTGCAACAACACCCTATTAATAAAGATCATATTGGAAACTAATTTTTTGAGCAAAACCACTGCCAACTAGACAAAACAGAAAGATGTTGAGGGGTGTTGTCAGGGAAACAGGTTTTTCTTTGCAGCCAGGTGCAGTGTTTATAGAGGGGATGGGTTTGGTGTGCCACACTTCAGCAGTAAAACACCAGCCCAACACTTCTCATCAGCTACAGCAAAACTCTTCAGACACCTCTTCCCAACAGCTCTGCAGGGAGACACAAAGCACAATGCATTCTCCACACCAAGACTTGGTCAGTTAGAAAAAGATAACACTCCTTGTAAAAATTTACTCCCCTTGTTTCCTTTCCTTGATCTCCTTAAACTCTGCAGAAGTAGCTTTTTTTTTTGAATTATCAGCTATGGCCTAAGTGGCCAGGGGCTTGGGTTTTATCAAACACACACACAAACACCCCAGCCCCTCACCCATCCCAACCCATCCCCTTCATCTTCTACATGATGACAACTGGTCTTTTCTGCTTGGTCTTTGCCTGTACCACCCAGCAAATATCTTCTCCCACTTCAATTTTTGTTTCCAGGGTTAAT
>NW_008600455.1:0-1345 GCF_000691845.1 Merops nubicus
CAGCTCTGAACATCCCACACCACCCTGGGCCGGACAACGAGGGAAACGAGGAGCCGCGGCCGGGACGTGCTCTGCTCCTGAGGAGCACAGAGTGTGCCACGCCGGGAAAAGGCCTTTGCTGAACGGGGTGGGCACCTGAACCCTGGGCTTGGGCTAAACAGCATCAGCGGCTGCGTGAAGAGAAACAACCCCACGGAGCCACAGTGCTCCCGGGGGCTGTGCTCTCCCTATCCCTGTGCTAGGAGTTGAACCATTTGCAAAAACAGATTGCAACTTTTAAAGTGTTAATTGGATCTCTTTCTAATCTAGCCCTGATTATACACACACAGGCGAACACAAAAACTTACAGTCATCTGTTCCAAGGGCTAAGATCACTATTTTTTTATAATGCAATTTAAAAATCTATTAATTCATTACATTGAGCCATACTTCGCATCTCTCTCCAACAGGATAATGGATGTGTTCTGTATCATAATTACAGCCTGATTTACAAAAGAGTACAAATAAAATTAGAAGACATTTTACAGCTTGGAACACAGACTGGATTGTGAGCATCATCCAAGTCCCACTGCTTTCGGTTTTAACAAGCGGGAGAGGCTGAGCAGAGCCTGCCACCTTCCAGTGACAACAGCAGCACGAGGCTGCTGCTGCGGCCAGGAAACTCCAGCTCTTATAAAGTATCTCCCCAGCCCGAGTTGTGCAGAATCAGAATAATCTAGGCTGGAAGGGACCTCTGCAGGGCACCCTCCTGGAGGCAAAGGGGTTCCTCCAGAGAGAGTGGACACTGCAGGGATGAAACTATGCATGAGATGGGCAGAGGATATAGCTAACTACAAGGAGCAGAGAAGTAGCAGCTCTCCAGTGTCTCTTGCTCAGGAGACAGCCTGGTCCTCTGCTGTCCTTCCAGTCCGGGTCTGCCCATAAGGCCTGTCCCACAGGTGGTACCTGGCTTGCCCAGAACAGGACCAGAGACTTGCTCTCCTTTCAGATCTCTTTTTCAAACCCTTCTTCCATCAGCCGAAGTCCAACAAGCACAACACAGGCTTGGGAAAGGTCAGGCCCTCCTGCAAGCAAACTAATCCTAAATGCCAGGGAGGTGTGGGTGCGTACATGACACCAGCCCAAACCGCTGGATGAACTGGGGCTGGGCCCATTTCAAGAGCCCCTCTTTGCTCAGGGAGGAGGACTCTGCTTCGTGCCGGGCAGCCGGGTCCCCACACCCCCCGTGTGACAGCCTGGCTGATGCAGAACGCCTCCGGGAGATGCTGGGAAGCAGCTCCTCAGGCAGACCACGGGGTGGGCTGCGACGCCTACGCGCCAGGCTGGGAGCGTTCGCGCAGCTCGG
>NW_008600456.1:0-1290 GCF_000691845.1 Merops nubicus
CCCCCCCAGCACAGCCGGGCCCCTCTTCCAGCGAGCACTTGTTCAAGGTTAGTAGGGCTGGAGAAATGGGCTGTAGCCCAGAACTTAGTCCTGAAAGGCCCCATTTCTTCCTTAATTGCAACTCAAAATCAAATTAGCGGTTTTAAATTGACTCTGTGCCCAAGAGGAACCTGGGCAGGGAGGAGGACACATCGTAGACTTCCTCCTTATGTAATGCTCTTGCTTTGAGGGCAAAATTGCTGCCACCTCTGCCCTGGCTGGCCCTTTGCTTGGGTGCCTTTGGGGCCCCACGGGTGGAGATGCTCACCCTGGATTTGGGAGGAGCCTTTGGGGTGGTGGAGATGCTTATGCTGGATCTGGGGCTGCCCCAGCTTCCTCAAGCAGCCACATCCTCAGGCTTGCTGGGGGGATGCTGGGAGCACCGGGAGCCCCTGGCACTGCCCCATGTTCCCCCCGTGCCTACAAAGGACAGTGGGGATGTGGGTGCAGGGACAGGGTGCCAGGTCATGGCTGCGCTGTGCTCGGGGCTGGGATGGCACTGGCTGCACTATCGATGCTGTTATTCAGCGCCCATGGGCTGGGATGTGGGGTTTTTACAGGCACAGAAACCCCCTGGGGGTGAGCCAGCAGCCAAGGATCCACAGCCAGCCCACCCCCCCACACCCTTCAGGCTCAGCCATGAGCTGGGGAGGTGCTTTGGAAGCAGCAGCCCCACAGTGGCCACAGCAGTGCCCCTGTCCCTGCCTGGCTCCCTTTGCCAGCGGTGCCACTTGGGCTATGCTGCCAGAGCCTCCCCCCAGTACAGCACAGCACTCAGGGAGGAATGGGACACCCCAGCAGTGCTCCAGGCTTGGGGAGGAGTGGCTGGAAAGCTGCTCAGAGGAAAGGGACCCGGGGGTACTGATTGACAAGGGGCTGAACATGAGCCAGCGTGTGCCCAGGTGGCCAAGCAGGCCAACGGCCTCCTGGCTTGTGTTACAGATTGTGTGGCAAGCAGGAGCAGGGAGGTGATAGTCCCTCTGTACTCGGCACTGATGAGGCCACACCTCGAGTGTTTGGTTCAGCTTTGAGCACCTCAGTCCACGAAAGACATGGAGGTGCTGGAGAGGGTCCAAAGAAGGGCAACAAAGCTGGGGAAGGACCTAGAGAACAAGTCTTAGGAGCAGCTGAGGGACCTGGGGCTATTTAGTCTGAAGAAGAGGAGGGTGAGGAGAGACCTTCTCACTCTCTACAACTTTCTGCAAGGACTCTGTAGAGAGGTAGGGGGTGGGGTCTTCTCACAACGAACTC
>NW_008600457.1:0-16947 GCF_000691845.1 Merops nubicus
GCATCCAGCCAAGGTCAGTCCACCAAACACTATATGGATATGCACTATGATTTATGGCATCTAAAAAGTTGTCTTGTATTTTTATGGTTTGTGTACATATATGTGGAACTATTTATGTCTGGTTCATTATAATTATGGTAATGGTGAAATAAGGAAAAAATACAAATAGAAAAAAAATACAAAAGATTATATAACGTCATTCTGCAAACTCTATGAAAAGAAATATTTTCGATATCTAATAGCACAAACTTTTACAGGGAAAAGTCTTTATATTATCAACTTAAGCGAACAAGACACAGCTGATTTGTTTATGTGTAATTAAATTTTGAAGTACCACTTCTTTTTTACAGATCCTGACAATCTCTAATGTAATGCAATATCACCAGAAAATTTACTTCTGGCCTGAGTGGATTTTCACAATCACTGTTTTTCATTATTCACTTCCTAAATCCCATTCTCTGTCTCTTGGCTTAATGTATTAGAATTGTATATCTAATGATCTGGACTATACAAATGCCATGAGTGGTCTTATTATTTTATTAAACCTTTCTAATATAGAATATTTCAAAGACAAAACACTTTGGTGCTAATTTACTATTTCAATCAACCATTTTACAATTTCAAGATAAGCATTCAATGGGTTTTTTTGTTTGGTTTTTTTTTTTTTTTTTAATGTAAACACATAGTCTGCATAGGCTGCGGAGAATTTTTAATCTACATGATAATGTAAACCACCTTTTTCTTACCTTTTATATTAATATCTTCTGTCAGGAAGAATTTAAAAATTTTAAGCTGCAATTCATTTTTTTTTTTAAACCACTTTAGACATACTAGTGCACTTTGGCTTTTTTATACATAAATTACACAATCTGACAAACTGTGATGATTTTCTGTTTGAGAATGTTACAGCAATACAGAGGTCAGAGCTGAGTTACTGTATGTCCTTGAGTTACACAGTTGAGCCAAGTATTTAACACTGTTCTGTTGGGCATTTTTTTGCCTGAAAATGCAAGACAAGTGAATGATGAACAAGCTAGGACAACTACAGGCACATCAGAAACAACTGTGATGAAGTCATCACCATCCGTCCTACTTTAATTAATAGATAAAGAGATTCCTTATTTTCTGTGAGTAGCAACAGACACAGTGACATGCCAGTCTACATACAGAAGTCACAACATTTGGAATCTGTATCTAAGGAAAATGTAGTGATGTAGTACCCATTTAAATTACCTATGCCTTTGGCTGCAGAAGGAATCAATAGAAAATCATTTTGGCTTAAAGAAGTAATTAACAGAAGCCCAGCAAAGTAACATACAGATACAGCCTTTTGCTTTTACAGTGAAGCAGTTTATAATCAGTAATGGTGACAGATATTTCTCCAAGGCTCTAAGGTTCATAGCTTTTGGCAAACACGTGAATCCATAAGACTGAGGAAGAACGACCAGCTTCAAGAAAACAGTGAAGCAACTCCACACCCTTGAATCATATAATGTGACTATCACAGAGTATTTGTGATTTGGTATTTCTTTACTTCAAACTTTCCATGATTTTGGCTCATTTTGCAGTACGGGAAGTTTCCAGTAAATGCTAACACCCCAGATCCTTTAAAGTGAAAACTGGGAATATGTGTAGCAATGCATGCACAACAAATCATTCAAAATGCATATTATTTTATTTCATATCATCAGAATAGTAACTGTTAAGAGTGAAACTACTTCTACGCAAACTTGCAAGACTGAGAAAATTATGATAAAACAAACTTCCAGTTTAACTTTCACTATGGTGAATAAAATGGAAAATAGACCTCAGAACTTAAATACAGATGCAAACATACACAGACATAAACATACTTCTCCACTGCAAAGATTTGCCTTTTAAAACAGAAGTTACAAAAATGGTCAGAATTTCCCCAATTTTTAGCTAACATTGTATAAATATTAGTATTAATTCTTCTGCTTTGGGTATATGTTTTAAAACAAAGATTCAATTCAAGTGAAATTGAAAATTGGTTCATAGCTTTGGAATGGCTGAATCACTGTTCTCTAAGGAAAAAACAAACAAACAAACAAAAGCAAATGCAACAAACCAATAAACCAAAAAAGCTCAATTTTGATTTCCCTTGCTGTATCAGAGAAGAAATGGTCAACTTTTGACTGAAGAGATATTGTATTTTTCATTTTCTTCAAAACTGCTTCTAATGAATGGCGTTGTGATGCATTTCCCCATGAGCTGTGTCACTCACGTTTTCACTGAAACAGCCTTGGAAAACTCATCACTCAAACTGTAAATTGGTCTCCTTCTCCCTCTTGGCTCCTCCTTTTACAAATGATGGAGCCTATCATCTCTGTTACCTTATTACTCTCCTTTTAAAAGAAACATTTAATCAGTAATGTGAAGGAGAGAGTGCATAGCATAAAAATATTTGTGATACAAAACTATGAAGTTAGCTTAAACCGGAAACTACACTAGATAAAATTATTAACATACATCGCCCCAAATATATAAAGTGAGCTATCAATTTACAGTATGAGATTCTTTATAGATAAAATACATGTGATAATATCCAGAACACAAATTTCTAGGAAGAAGTAGTAGCAGTACCACTATTAAAACTAACATTTAAGGATGTTAAAATTAGCTATTCTTGAATCAAAGCCCATTTACTATACATTTTTTATGATGTTTTACCATATGCCTCTTGAAGTTTGAAAGAAAGAAAGAAAAGTATAGTCATTTCCAAAGTAAAAATCTGATAGTGCAATATACAAACAAATTTGCAACCACTGCTCTTCTTAGAGGTAAAAAAAAGTACAGTGCAAATGGTTGGGCTTGGGGGATTGGGGTTTATTGCATGTGCAATTACAACCTAAGGAATGGAAAACATAGAAATAGATTGATGAATATAAACATAAAGACACACAATGTTCCTTGTGCAAAAGCATTTACATTTACAGTAAAATTAAAGAAAATTAAAAAAAAAATTCGTCTTTTTCGAAGATTAAACTAATTCTTCTCCAAGAGAAAAAAATTCTGTCAAGAAATATGTACTTTACCATTAGTAACAGCTATTTCACTTGAGAAATGTATCTTAACCAGAACTGTACCAACCTTTAAAAGATGTTAATATTATCCTAGGAATTGCTGCCTGAAATATCACCAGTGTCAATAACAGTGCAGAAAATACTTAGAGATAATTTTACTAAAGGCAGTGATAGTCATGTCACTGAGGAAAAAAAATCAAAATGAGTGTGCAAATGGGGGTTGTTTGTTTGTTTGTTTGTTTTTAACTAAGAAAAAAACCTACACCTAACTATACTTAACAATACTGAATCTACCATGAGAGCACACCTTGTAACTGTAATGGAGTTAATCTCTCAAAACTATCTTCAGTAATTAAAGGATTTTAAACTATAAATAAAATCTACATGAAAGGTAAACTCCTTACAGGTGTAAGATAGTAAAGAAGACATACATTTAGATCATCACTAAACTGTCAATGAGAAGACTTAGCATTAAGGTATATTGCACAGATAAAGACTTGGGTCATTGCTCCTTCTAAACCAATTCCTAATATGTAGAGAAGTGAAACCAAATCATATTTAGCAGCCACAAGAGGCAAGAGGAGTGCATTTCACCTAACTTTAGATTATCTACATCCAAATTCAATACCAACAGACAATGAAATATTTTATAGAGGGAAGGAGGGGTAAGATAATTGCAGATATTTCATTTCAAACCTGACAAAGACATCTAAGGTCAGAGGAACCATTCTTAGAAAAGAATACCACTTCCACGTACTATAGAGTTTTTTATTACTAGATCATTTGCAAATGCCTAGATAGTCCTCTTTGCATCTCAGTTATACAAATTTTACAGCTACTGAACAAACTGTGATCAGCTCCACTGACAGGAGCTTCCAAGCTTTAAGTTGAGATAAGCCATAAGGTGACAAAGACAATTCAAAAATAATTTCTGAAAAGGAAAATAAAAAGTAAGGGTCTGTTAAATTGTACAGAAGACAAGCACACCTTTTCTAATAAAATTTAAAAAGAGTGTCTACAAAGTGCAAATCTTTACGTATGGTGAAGAATTCTGAAGTACTTAGAGCAGCACAGGGCCCTTAAAACTAGGCATCTTCCATCATTCTAATGCACAGTAGTGGTCAAAAAAAAGGAAAAACATTACCTCTGGTAAGCAATCTTGTAATAGGGTAATGACTCAGTTAAAAAGAGGACAGAAATAACACAATAGGTATCATAAAATGTGGGATGCTCTTGCCTGAAATGAGCTTGGGCACTTATTTTAAGACTTAACATAAACAGATAATAGTCAGAAAAAAAAAAAATCTATAAAATAAATAGAGATTTAAGGGTTTCATTCCAAGACTACATCATGCATTAGTTTAGAAAAGAGAAAACATATTCCCCTGGAAGCAGAACTCCTAAATAAAGATACATAAAAAAGATCAATAGACTATCCCAGAATTCGATGCTTTACATCCTTGAATTATTCATCACTGCCTGCAAGCCATGCCTCCAGTCTACACTGAAATCATTAAAATAATATTTTTTTTTTTTAAATTTGATGTAAACCAACTAAAACCTTACTTTTCCCATCCTACACATCTAACAGCCTCCTCACCCCAAAGTCTGTGTCAGCATTTAACAATTTTTTGGAACTTTTGTTTGGTATTTTACTGGTGGCAATATTCATGAAATAACCATCTATCTCACTGTTTGCAGTATTGATATGGGATTTCATAAGAGCCCCTACTGAAGAGATCAAGCTGCTCTACCTCTTGGATTTGTTTCATCAGTCTGTGTGAACATGGGCAAAGACAATATTACAGCAGTTTATGTTCGTTTAACATCTGAAAGATTATTTTTCTTTTTTTCATTCCCTACAGCAATATGGATTAGAAACTAATTTATTTCCCTTTGTTATAAAAAAAATAAATCTGAAGCAGAAGTATGTAGCAAATTTAAAAAGAAGGATAATTATGCAACAAGTAAGCCACTGCATAAGCTTGTTATACCATAGATGGGGTTTTAAAATAAGACTGACAAGAATATTTTGAATTAAAAGTCTACAAAATTAAAATGCATAAAATGAAATACATTTTAATATAATATTTAACTGTGGCAAGAAACAACTGAAGCCTAAAACTTAGTAAAATTTAAAAATAAAACAGCTCTTTGTATGGACAGAAGGATAGAAGCAACTTGACAAGATAAAAACATGTTCTTAGTTTTGTCCCAGCTGCTAACTGCTGGGGATGAATGCAACACTAGTCTAGAACAGTATCATTCAATTTTCCATGTGGATTTTGAACATCATCTCTCTGATATAGCACACCCTTGGCTTTCAATAAAATTCATGTGAATAGAAGATGATGAGCATAGCAAGGTTTATTAATCATTATTATTAGAACACCAGAAACTAGACGATGAATTAAATGATTAAAAATTAAATATAGCTTAATATTTATTTGTTTTTAAATAAACTGGTATTTGTTTGGTTATGATTTTGATTTCTTTGTGTTGTTTCATTTTATTTTTACAGATGCAACTATTGTTTTTACAGAAAAAAAGCAACGTTAGTGGTGGTGTTGTTTTTTTGTTTTGTTTTGGTTTTTTTTTTTTTTATTATTGCTGTTTGTTTTGTTTTGTTTTTTCTCTAACTAAAAAGCCAAGTTTAACACACCGGGATCAATACTTTGGGAAAGCAACCTTGCCATTGACAGCAAGATGAAGGAGAATTTGCAGTACCTTTTCAGTCCGCAGAATACTTCCTTCAAATCTAATGGGGTAATGCTAAAGCTAGGTTTTTGATGTTTGTCTGCTTTCAGCAGATTTGGTTTGCTTTTTCTAACTTGTTTTTAGCTTGTCAAAACTAAATTACTTTGTATATTTAAACATTTGCAGTGTAGTTCTTTATATTACACTGCTTTATTTGTATTTGCAACAATGTATAGCACAATTATTTTAAGTCTTCTGCAGAAACTTCATTCTCATTATTGAAAGAACATACCCAAATGCTTTCTTCTTGACGATACTGCTTCCAGTTTCGCCCACTATCACTAAACATCAGAAGGTAGCTTGTTACCCAGTCGGAGCTCCCGTAGCCACCTTGAGTAGCAACAGCAGTAATCTCAGTTCTTTCACCCAGATCAATTTGAAGCCACTGATATTTATTGGACACAAGGGGAGACCAGCCACCAGCACCTTAAAAAGAATGAAAAAGACTGAAATATATTCCTAAAAGAAGCAAGTCAACACAGAACATATTTATGCAAAAATTAGTCAATTCAAACAACCTGATCTGGTGAAAGATGTCCTTGTTCAAGGCAGGGATTTGAAACTTGATAAGCTTTAAAGGACTTCTTCAACCCAAACCAATCTATGATTCTAATTCAAGATAAACTGCATCGAAACTGTCTTGATATTATTTAGGAACTATTATAAAAATTGATACAGATAACTTGATATATGTTACTAATCATAACTATTAGAATTGTGATTTTATTCACACCCTTTTTCACTCCCTAACTTTAGTAATTGTAAAGAATTACAGAGTAATTCTTATCTAGTTAGACTCTTCCAAGTCAAAACCACTGAATTTTGTTTATTTGTTTCACACAATTTAATTTTATATGCTTTTGAAGATGTCCTGAGGTCCTGACTAACCTGAACAATTCTACATGTTTCTGCTCCATAAGGTCTGGATATACAGATTTGTACATGCAGCAAGAAAGCAAAGTTAGATAATATATCTACATATGCCTTTTAAAGGAACCAACCAATTTGTAGGCAAAACAGAGAGTATAAAGTATACACATGCAGCTTCAATAAAGAGACAGACAAGTTCACAAATATAAAGTTTAACCCAAAACACATAGCTATATATAGAACTCCTACAGTATTTTAACTAATCAGGAAGACGTACTGAAATCAAGAAAGACATAATTTCAGTTTTCCCTTGTCTCCTTTAGTTTGCATTTATTTACTGAGATCAGGCTGACACCTTGTCTGTAAGGCTGAATGGAAAAGCCCAAGGGTAGGTCATGAAAAATCTCATAAGAAAAAATGCTGGTTTATGCAAATATTTTGCAAAATTTGTAAGTATTCAGACCCAGTTAACATCTAGTGTATTTAGTTAGAGAATAGGCTGACAACAAATGATAAAAGATCAATTTTGTAAGCATAGATTCGGACCTAATTCAGACAAACTAATACAACTTAAGAGGCACCTTGAAAAGTTCTTAAATCATACAGGCAGAACAAGACCAGGTATACCTAGTTCCCAGAACAATAAATAAAGACAGTATCATTCAGATATAGAAAACTGCAATCCAATCTTATGCTTTTTTAGGCTTAAAGATGTGTAATATTTCATAAATAAAGCATCACATATGATTTTAATTCTGTTTAGGCTCGTAAGTCAAGTTCTTAACATTACAACCTTTAGGAAAAAAAAAATAGAAAAGAAAAAAGAACTCTTACTTAGGGTTTTAAAGTCTCATTTAAATATAAAATAGTGGCAAATCATAGAGGTGTTCATATGACACAGAAAAAGATAAGTGGAAAGAGCTGAGAGTAATACATAAAGCTCCATGTGTGTAACAATTCCTTTCTCTGCCATTTATGAACTAATTAAAATGTAACAGATTTAAATCTATGAAGGGAGTTAAGACTGTGTAATATTTTTTTACTTTAAAAAGTTTTATTAGCTCTTTATCTAAATCTGGAATTAGAACTTCACATAAATACTTTGAGATATTTTGCCTTAAATCCCATTGAGTTTCTCTTTTTATTCATTTCTTCCTAAGAGGAAGCATCAGGATATACTTGTAACATTTTCCACACATGAATTTTCTGTGGTTTCTTTACAGATCTGTTTGTCATGGAAACTGTAATTGAATGGGGATTTGAGTTTTCACTTAATAATTATTAGTGATGTAGTTACTTAACAAATTTAAAACCAGCTGGAGTTAGACTTGTCAGTGACAAAGGCAACCACTGTATACCAGCTTTGCCCTTTCCCCATAAATTTATAATATTTTTTTAAAAAAAAGATTATAAGAAAACAATTCTGAAGGAATATTCACATCACATAACTAAAACCAAACCAAACCAACCAACCAACCAAGCAAAAAACAAAAAAAAAAAAGTGTTTACACATGCGAGTTGACAAAATGGGCAAGAATTAGCAGTTTATGACAACAGATTCTTTCAAATTTTGAACTATCTTTAATGAATGTGAGGTCTGACACAGAAAACATTCTTCCTTAAGCGAACACTTAACTGACCTCATCTAACAGAACAAATAAAGATATGTCTGAAAATAAAGATGGAGAAGAAGAAGCAAAATGTATTTTTCTAATATAGGTATTAAGTGAAAATAAGTATAATGTAAAAGTAGTAGTCTGCACTTAAAGGAGGCAAATGTAATTACATAGACTTTGTCACACCATGCTGTTTTCACTGAGAATGCATGTGTGTGAGTGGTGGTTAGCAATTTAAATTGAATTTCCTATCTGGTGTATTTTACTTCCCAAATTCACAGGCTAGGCTAAATGATACAAAGATACATTTAGAAAACTCTGTTGTTAATTATTATTGCCATAATTAACCAAGTGATTATTTATAACATTAAGAACAGAAAATAACTCAGCATACCCCTGAAAACATACCCATTTTCTAAGATAGCCAGGGTCAAGATCATTCATACTCACTTAGGTTTCCTTAATGAAAAGGCTATCACTAGGAGAAAAAGTGTCTATTTCTTGAAAATACAATACATGACTTTTGTCCATGTTTATTTTCAATTTCCTGAGCTTCCTTAAGAAGAATCTATTCTACCTGTACTTGGAGATGCGGGCCAGAAATTCTTCATACTTAGAAACTATGTAAACGTATGAAGACATTTAAAGGTAATTTAAAGTTAGTTATAGAACAGTTCACCAATTTCAATTAAAAAAAAAAAAAAAGTAAAAAAAAAATTTAAAAATCAGGATTTTTCACTGAGGGCTAATGATTTTCTTTTCCCTTTCCTTCCATAATAAATATCTTTGAATATGCCCTGAAGGCACTAAAAGGATTTAATAGCCCTACCTGGTCTCCCATGTGGCCTTTCTCCATACCCTGCTTATGGGCTGAGACTGCATTTGAGGTCAGCCACCCTGTCCCGTTCCCAGACATACACCTTGTCCCGGGTTCAGTCACAATGGGGTTAATTTCCTGCAGCCAGGTGGGGCCACAGCCAGGGTACTGACCCAGACAATGGGGTGTTCGATGCCGTACTAACATCATGCCCTTTATATTAAGGGGAGGGGTGGAGCAGCATTTTTTTTTTTTGGTGGGTTAGCTTGTGGTTGGAGTAGGGAGAGGTGCTCTGTCTTGGGTCAGGGGTTTATTGTCATTTGCTTTTCTCCTCCCTCTGTTTTGCTTTTTTAAACTGTCTTTAGCTGAACCCATAGGCAGGCTTTTTTTTTTTTTTTTTCTCCCCAGACATGTGGCAGGGGAAGGATGGGAGGAGGATGAGCAGACAGCGTCTCCTGAGGTTTAGCTCCTGGCTGAGGCTAAACAACGACTGCCTTCAAAGTTTTTGTTTCCCAAGTGAAAAAGCCATTTTACACAATTCCTCACAAAATTCTTTACATGATATCACACCTTATGTCACTAATATATTTCTAATACTGCAAAACCAAGACTGCAAAACAGAGCTGATCACAGTTCGCTTTCTCAGAAGGTGCCACTGAGGTGTCCAAGTTTTGTCAAGCAGCACTTTCAGAGAAATGTGGACAGTTCATACTGTCCCCTGAAATCAGGCACATGCACAAGAACTCATTTCCAGGTATTATAAAAATTATTACCACAAGGTAAAAATGTCACTGAATTTAAGACAACCTTCAGAGCACTTCGAGAAAGCCCTCATCCTCCTTGTAGCAGCCACCATTTGCACTACACTAAACTTCACACAGCTACTCCTGCCCTGTGCTGTTTCCTCTGACCTGTGCTGGTGGCACTTATTAAGGGTTACTGGATCCCTTGCTTGTACAGGATACCATGATACTCTTTCCAACCCACCAGCCTTGACAGCCATGGCCACGTCATCTTGCATAGCAGAAATCAACGAATGAAAAAACAGTTCTTTATTCCTGCAGATCTATGTGAACGATGAAGATTTTGCACTAAAATGTGAGGCCAAACAGCTTCTTGGGGCTGAAAGTGGGCTGTAGTGAGGCTGGACTTCAGTGCCAAAAGGCATATTCCTTCAAAGCCAATAAATCAGTCAGAAAATTAGTGGAATTATGAAAATTATACAAAATGACAAATCAGTGTGAATATAGAAAAAAAATCCCATAAATTTATTTGGCCCATAATCATTGTTCAATGCCAATGCATGGTACATCATTTCCTAACCAAGTCATACAACTTTCTAGTATTGATAATTGAAAACTAGAGTTGATTGCCATGCTTCCATGAAAAACCTTTCCCTTTAAACAACTACATTACATTTTGACTTCAAACCCCCTTAATTTTCCATCACAGGAAGCAAATGTCTTGTGGGTTTTTGATTATTTTTCAGGACTGCCACAAGAGCTAAAAATGCTGATCAAATCAGTCACTTTATGAAAAAAATCCGTTGCTCTCAGTTCAAGCTGAGTCCTGAACACTTGCCAGGAGATTCATCCTTTCACACCTTCCCAATTTAACTAAATTGCAGTTAAATAACTGATAAATCTTACATGCTCATAATTACTTTCTATGAAGGCTCCACTAATATTTCACATGCTCTACCTGAAACCAGAGAAGGCGAAGCGGGATTTTCCTTCAATTACCTCTTCAGGAAGAGTAAATGATACTATCTCTATGATTTCAGCAGCTGCACTTCAATTGCTCTGTTGTAGCCTTCACAGCCTTATCATTTTTTACTCTGTACTGTTTTATCTTTTAGTGGCTGTGCAGAGCAGTGTGGCAGCATCAGGCAAGTAAGAAAACCTCGTTGAACACTCAGCAGGGGAAGTTAAACAAGAGCCTTAACAACCACAAGCTGTGCAGTCCACATCCATAGAATATACAGTATCTGTAGTACACAGCACCCAAGACCAGATGGCTTAACTTTCACTAAGAAATCTTCAGTTCACACACTGACACTTCCAGACACAGCATCATCCTACAGTGCCATGGTATCCAAATCCTTCTCAGAATACTGTGTCACTGTTGTAAGTTTGGTAACAATTCTGAACTTTTCAACTGAAAGGAGGGGTTGTATTGTAGTCATTAGGGGTAGTCCGGCAGACTGTGTTGAGAACATAATTTTAAGAGCCCATTTGCAAAAAAATCTCACTTGGTGACTGCAGTTTTGTACAGAATGAAATGAAAGAACATGTTAGATTTTTTTTCTTTTTTTAAATGTCTAAAAAGCCAAGTGGAAACCTCTTTTCTTGTGAACTAACAGAAAAACAGAAAAAAGACTTTTCCTGAGGGAGATGTCTCAGAAGGTGTTTAATTCTTTTTATTTTCCACTGCCTCTTTCCAATATTGAGATTAGTTGCATGCATTATACCAAAAATCTACATTCAGGCTGCAAAAGTATGTAAGTTTCATGCTTGATTTCTGGTAAAAAAAAAAAAAAAAAAAATTACAGAATTCCTTTTCATGGAGAATATGCTGACTCTTATTTGTAAACACAGATAATAAATAAAAATGTTTGATTCTATTTAACATTTGTTGTTTGCATTTTAATTGGTTTTTAATATAAATGTTTGGAAAAAAAATTGTACAGTCTCTGTAATTCTCTTTAAAGCACATTAATTTACTGAACACATCTAGAAACCACACTCCTTTTTTTCTGAAGCACTAACTCTTTTCTTCACTCATGCATCTCATTTTTCAATCCCATTTTAGCAGAAATTTGCCAGCTTGCCTTAATGGTTAACAAGTTAATGGAGTGTTTATGGTTACTGGAAGGCTGTTTTCAACCTGCCCAGCAGCAATTAAATCGAGGTTTAGAGTTTCCATCAGTCACTTGTACATACAAGAAGATTGATAAATGGACTCCTCCAATTTACATAATATTCATAAATAAGTATAACATGATCGGAAATTTTCCTAAGTTTCTGATACTTTTAATGCATTAAAATTAATTGACTTATGCTAGATTTAAAATCTAAGCAATCATACATCACTCATATTATAAAATCAAATTTTGTCTTATAAACAATTATTCTTGATTTCTGTTTCTCAGTGTTGTAACATCTGTTTTCAAGTCAGTTAAGTGACAATATACTGGGATTTCCTCATATCTGACCCCCAAGTCCTGCACAATGATTTTCTGCAGAAGTTATACAAGAAGGCAATATTCATTAAGGCAATCAGTTTGCAGTTCAGTCAACATTTTCTTAGTCACTTCAGTTGCTAAACTATAAACAAGATCTTCTAATCTGTCCTGGATTCATACACTAAATTTACAGGAGACTTGCTTTCCTTCAGACTGCCTACATTTCTAGAAGATTTTAATTTTTACACACTATGTATAAATTCTGTGAGATATTTTTCTTTGCTTTTGGAAGTTAAATAACTTTTGCCTTCACCTTTGGCCACTGACACAAATGCATCACAATGCTGAACAGGTATTATTTCCTTATTTTGGCTCCTGTCTGCTAGGGTGTGTATTTTAAAGGGCATGCATTTTCATAATTCCTTAGCTTCGCAAGGGTAGTGACACCATTATCATTAAGACAATGAAAATAAAAAAAAAAAATTAGTAAAGTTAGCAAATAGCTACAAAAGAAGAAAACTAGAAAGGACTGAGGGAAAGGCCCCAAACCTCAAATGCATTGCAGATGAGTATTCTCATGAGTATTCTTATGGTAGATTTGGAGGGTTATATGAGGTTTAAAACTTATCCTTGCTTGCAGACAATTCATTAGGTGATGCTTAAGCTTTTCAAACTGGCTCTCTGTAGCTATCAGGCTTCCAGGATCCTTTTGCTTAACTACAAAACCTCTGAATTACAGAGAATAGAAACTGATAACAAGATTCTCCCTTTGTATGAACAGCACCTCTCTACTTGTTTATCCTGCTCTATGACTACATTGCTTATGTTGTTCTGTAAATCACAAAGGGGTTCACACTCACACCTGCATTCACACCAGCTCTTCACATGCAGTTCATTATACCATTTAGCCACCATCACCATGTATACCACTTTCAAATTCAGTCCTTTTTTTGCATATTTAATTGTAATAAAGGGAGGCAATGCATATAAGTAAAAATCCAGATTTAAATTAATGCATATTATAAAGGGTGTTTTCCTTTGATTAACCAAGCTATGTATTTCCCATATGGATCATTTAACAGAAGCTGATTTTAATTTGAACTCAATAAAATTGCACCAGGGATCAATCTGGCTACACATATTACAGAGCAGATTTTCTACATGCAAGTAATTGACAACTGATGTTCTCTACACTTAGAAAAGTCAAATGAAATGTTTTACACCATCAAAATAACCTATAAAATACCAAAATATGACATTATTTCCTTTCTTAAAATGAAAAGCAAGGTATCCTCTTTCACAAATGGAGAATTAACAAAACTATAGGCTTACACTGAAGAAAATAATTCAAAGATTTAGTTCTCTAAAAGTTTATTGACTGATGACAGGGATGGGGGTGGAAGGAGTGTGGAATTCTGCTCAGCTTGCCATTTAACAGGGATGTAGGCCAATTAACATGTTTTTCTTGTACCAGCATTGGACTGGAATGCAGGGTAATTTTGTGCACTTTATTCTCTACCTGACAATGAGCTGGGGCAGAAGGATGAGCATTTTGCTTCTCTTGGCAAGACACAGCACAGATGTTGGAAGTTTTAAAACCTGGCAATTGGGATGTTTTATGACCAGGCCCAATTACTGTGACTGCTGAAATGAGCTGAAGGTCTTATAGCCAGAGGTTGTATCATAAAACCACAGACAAGGCTTAAAGAGGTTGTACCAACAAAAAAAGAGGAAGAGGCTACTTCTGTAGTGTGTGCTGGTCTTCCTTTTCTCATCCTCTTAATTAATAGCACCATTAGCATGCTAGTAGCCAATCAGCACATGAGATATGACCCAGTCCCACCTTGTCAATAAGTATAAAATTAGATTTTAGAATATTTTATTTTTGAGGAAGAGAAATCCAACTATCCAGACACGTTGATAGACCTGGACCTCTTTCCTCCCCAAGCAGGGACACCTGTTTGGTAAGACTTGTGCCTCTGACTTTGCTAGATGTGACCCAGGAATTGCTAATTTGAGATTGATTTTTGCTAGAATGTATATTTATCAAAGGCAATTCTGAACTTGTTGTATCTGTTGCCTCAATAAATTACTCATCTTTGCAACATTGCAAATCTGCCTCACTAAAAGTTCTGGACTGCGAAACCAGTAAATGTTGACTCTAATAAAATGGTTAAACACATAATCCTTTGAACACAGAACTGTTGACCAAGTCTGGGACTAGGACTGGATTCAGTTGCACCTAGCCTCCTCTTTTAGAAGGAGTCTAGAAACCAAGGTGGTTTCTAGATGGAATGCAAGGGCCTTCCCCATCTACCTTGCAGATTCATATGCCTTTAATGCAACAAAAATGGACATCATTGTGTCATAATGAATCATCATTATGGTTTCATTATGTGACAAGAGGAGTATCTGATAAATGATACTGATTAATTACCACCAGGCAAGAACTCTCCTGGACCCTTGAAAAGTTAAGTAATAGAACTAGGTAAAAGGATGAATGATGGTCTCGAACCTTTGTTTTCCAGACTTTAGCTCTCCTGTGCTTGAATAAGGCCATCAAAGAAATAGATCTCATGCAATTAGAGGCTCCCATTTACACGCTAGCAGAGTGAAATAAAAGTAATTATCAGGAAGAATCTAAATAGGCAAAGATGCCAAACAATGTAAATCACAACTTGGCCAGTTTCTCAGAAAGGCTATGCAAAAGCTATCGCACCAATCGTGTTCTGAGTCATGTCTCACTGGTAAAAGATGTGAATATAAACATCAAAATTTGAAACCGTGGATAAACTGTAGCAAGTAAAACTGAGAAGAGGGTGAGTGACCTTGAACCAGGCATAAGAAATACTGGTCACAGAATCATCTTTGAACATAGACAGAAGGAGGTTGTCCTGGGTTTAGCTAGAACAGGGCTAATTTTCACCAGAAGTTGGGAGGGGGCCCCAGCCAGGTTAGACAACTGAAAGTACCATAGTGACAACATGCCTTCTCTATATGGGCAGGGTGGGAACTGAAAAAAGCACACAGTTTGGCAGGATGGCCATGACTGGACCAAGGTGACACCTTTTGTGGGGTTTGTTCTATATCACTTGATTTGTGTATTGTTTAATTATTAATACTGTTACCATTGTTGTTACTTCTCCTATGTGGTGCTGTATTAAATTCTCCTTATCTCAACCCACGGAATTTTGTATTTTTCTCCTTCTTCTCCTTCCCATTTGACACTGGTGGAGCAGAAAGCGAGTAGCCACAAAATGCTCAGCTCCCAGAGGTACCTAAACCATGACAGAGGCACAGAGAGGCTGCTTGATCCAAAGTCAGCTCTGATGTCAGTACTCCACATATAAAATCTCTGTGTAGTATTTTTCAACCACAGGTTTGATAGCTGTTTATCTTTTCCCTTTAATCTCAGCAAAACCTTGTTGCTTCCCATGAGATTATTTACACGACTAAAATGTGTTTCTTATACTCACATATTACCTATATTTAAAACTATCATATCAAACAGCTAATCCTAACACCTAAGAAGACAGAAGGGCATTTGATGCAGTAAAGCTCAGCTCTTCAAAAGGGTCATTATCACTTGAAGAAACACCCATGCCTAACTGGTCCCAGACAGAACTACCTTTGTGTTCTCATCCCTGCAATCTTTTCTCCTTGTTTTGAGTTGGTGACTTGAGCAGATAAATTGCGTCCGGGTAAGCTGTAAGAAGAAAGAAATACCTCTTCACTTAGAGATTAATACAATAGTAGGCTTTGAATATTTGGGGAATCTAAGATTTCTAGTAAACCATTACTTTCTGTGTGAAGGAGACCTATGTACTCATTTGAGGAATACTAAAAGCAGTTGTGACCTGATACTCCAACAGTGTATAAGAAGATTCCACGGCTGTCCTTCAGGACAGTGTCATGGCTTAGTATCCTTGCATAACTGGGTTCTGTAGGAAACTACCCAATGCTTTCATCACTTCCTATAGATTTTAAGTGTTTAAATAACATATCTTGATTCTAGGAAACCAAGTACTAGCTGAAGTTGTCTTAACTCTTAAGCAAAACTGGGAAAACACAGAAATACTATATCCTGGTTCCATGTAAAAAGGGGTTCAGGGCAGGACCCACACGGAACAGAACTATGTACTCGCCTCTCCCTCCCCTGAGAGAGAGAGAGAGAGAGACACTTTGGAAAAAAATGAAGTATATTGTTCAACAAGGAACAGAAAACGAAAAAGGGAGGTAAGGAAAATAATATATACAAAGATTAGGGGAAAAAATGCAAAAAGTAAAATATACAAAACCCTCAGATATGGTTCCAGGGTCCCACGGAGTGAAAGGACAACTTTCCTCTCCAAGCTCCAAGTCAAGAGTGAAATAAGAAACCACTCCCTGCCTCTTATCAGAGTGTGTGTGGGAAGGGGAGGGAATACAATGGTTTCACCCCCACCCGGGGTCCTCCCAGTTGCTGGAAGGTCACGCCCCCATTCCAAGCCTCAAACCACAACATTCCACCCCTTATTCCATACCACTTCCTAACACACTCATAGAATAAAGTCCATAATTGTCTCTGTACAAAAGTCTGTTATCCAGATTGCAGTCTGCTGTCCTTCCCTGCAGTCTCCTCCGCATCACAGTCATCGTCCATCCTGGCAGTCTCTCAGG
>NW_008600458.1:0-716 GCF_000691845.1 Merops nubicus
CTAGGGTGGGCTCTTCTCACCACAACAGGAATTAGCTGTGCAGCAGGTCATCTATGGTGGCAGGCGAGTTGTGGACCCTGATACAATGCCATGCCACGACACATGCTGCAGAAGTTTGTGCAGAGTGTTCCATCTACGTATTCCCACACACCATCAACAATGGTGTTGGGACGAGATGGTGAGGTACCAGCAGTGACTGAAGTGGCTGCCCGGGGATGACAGGATGAGGACAGACACTCTCGTCAGCCCGGGAGAAATCAGTTGAAAAGCTATGTGAAAAATTAGACAAGATGGAGAAAAGATCCAACTCTTCTCCTGAATGGGCCCATGTTGAAGCCATTAGGAAGAGACGAGCTCCTGTGAGACCAGCTAGATATGAGCAGGACATGTCACGATGTACCCTGTGGTCCCTCCTGCGTAGGTTTGGAGAGCAGATGGGATGGAAAATCTACCTCTCCCCTACGATCATGTGTGCTTTACTTACAAGGTAAACCAAACAGGAGAGGAAGTGTCCCCAGAAGGGAGGCTGCTCCAGTCCACTATGGGCTGTTCTCTGGTCCAAATACATTTGCCTCAGATTTCAACATGAGTAGGTGAAATGCTGGGGTTTGAACCCCAAGCCCTCAAATTAAGGTTGACATATGGGTGATTCCCACAGCCCTTCATAAAGAGGTGGTGAGTTTGCCTTATAGCTTCCCTCCAGGGTGCAGCCAGCC
>NW_008600458.1:892-1200 GCF_000691845.1 Merops nubicus
CAGTGTCAATGGATCCCCAAAAATTTAACAGTTTGGGATGGGCCTTGAATCTTATTAGGATTAATCTCCCAACCTTTCTGCCTCATATGCATTAGGACCACTTCAAACATTTGTTGTGGTTCAGCCTCATTGGTCCCCTGAATCAAAATGTCATCGATATAATGGATGATTTGCATATGAGGCGGGAACTATACCTTGTCCAGGTGCTCAGGCACTATTCTATGACAAACAGTGGGACTATGCACCCATCCCTGAGGCAACCTGGTAAAAGTGTACTGCTGCCCTTGCCATGTAAGGGCAAATTGATC
>NW_008600459.1:0-3458 GCF_000691845.1 Merops nubicus
CAGGGGTGAGACGGGACGCTGACCCAAATATTGGACTGCCTCACCATTCCTCAACTAAGTGGTTGCAAATCTTTTGTAGGTGAGCAATACCCATTCTTTTCCTGCGGTCTTTCTTACACTTACTCATAGAATCATAGAATTTTCCTACTCATGGAATCATACAATTTCTTACTCATAGAATCATAGAATCATAGATTACATGATGTAGTAACTCTGAACCATACTCCAGGCTCCAGTGCAGAGCCAAAGGGAAGGACTGTGATTACACAGGCTGTGCTGGGACCATGGGGACTCCCAGGCCTCCTTCTTTGGCACCACCTCTGTTATCAATGCAAGGAGAAGGTTTTGTTGATCTTTCAGTCTGGTTCTTGTGGGAGGACATTCATGTGATCCATTCCTTGGATTTCCCAGCCTCCATCATCTTTTCCATCTCCAGGAACAGCATGAACCTCCATCTGGAGGATCATTCAGGTCGTGAGCTCTGGGGAGAGACAGCACTTGGTCCTGTGATGTACATGTGTTGAAGACCAGGTAAAGTGAGGATCTGTCTGCAGGACTTGTGGATGCTTCATTAAAAGGAGAGCATTTCAGTCATCCCTGTGGTGGTTTGTTTGCAAGTCCCCTTCAGACAGCCTGGCTGTGAGGGACAGTGCTGCTTCCTGGTCACGTTGCTCATCTGATGTCACACCTGCTGCTGCCGCTGAGGGTCATGGGGAGCCTGGGGAGCACAGGAGCACAGGGACCCACAGTGAGCAGGTATGCCTTGGTGGGGTGAGGGTCTGGCTGGTGCACAGCCCACAACCTGTCACCCTAGAGCTAGGACTCCCCACATGGGGCAAAACACTCATCTTCTGTCAGGAGCCCAGTCAGGAGAGCTAGAGACTACCAGGAGATGGGGCAAGGACCACAGTGGGCAGCAAGGGCAGAACAGCTTCAGGCAGCTGCCAGCAGGAGGGCTGCAGGCAGCTGCTTTGCACCATGCTATGTGAGCAGAAGAGGTGCGGCTGGCTCTGCTGGAGCTGTGGGCTGTGGACCAGTGCTAGAGATTGCTAATCCCCTGCTGGGGTAATCCAGGACATGCAGGGGGGCCAGTCTCTTCCTGCTCACTGCCTGTAAAAAAACTTGTCTCCTGGAAATGCTTCCTAGAAAAAAAATGCTTAGGTTTGGTATGGGGATAACTATGGGACTCATGGAGGGGTCACATCTGAAAAGATCACACAGTCCCCACCAGCCTGAGACTGCCCCAAACTCTGTGATGGGGCTACTCACAGGGCAGAAGGGGGTGAGCAGGCTCCCCCCTGTTTGCTTACACTACATCTCCATAGTTTTGCCTTAACTTGCTTTTCCTCCCTCAGTAAGGACAGTGACAGCCAGCCAGCAGCATCCCTAAAATGCTGCCAGCAGATGACAAAAGGGACTCAGAGGAAGCATGATGTAGCAGCAAAGCTGGCCATGGAGACACCACCACCCTTCTCCAGTGACCATCAGGCACCTCCCAGGACAGGCTGAATACCACACCTCCCCACCTTCACCTTCTGCCAGTGAGGCAGCAGCAACCACACCCCACCAGAAGCACAGCCGAGCCCCTCAAGCTGCAGTGCAGGATGAGCTCTTCAGGGCTTGCTGGCTGGTAAAAACAATTCTATTCTGTCTTTTTTTATAGCACATTCAAAGACAGAAATATCCAGGTTATTTGTGTATGTTGAGGGTTGCATTCAGCCTGTCTGTCTGTCCAGGTGAAATCTTTCAGTCTTCTTTTTAATACAAGATAGAAAATGTCTATTTTTAACTTATCTATTTAAAAGATAAATGTACTTGTGAAGTGTGGTCTAGTGGAGAATGAATCTCTAAAATGTTTTAATCGAGGGGAGGAAGGGTATATGAGACCTGGAGCTCTGCCCTGGCAGAAGAGCAGCCCCACCAGTGCAATAAAAGACAGTCCACCAGGAGATTTCTGACACATGCTGCCCCTGCATTTCTGGTATTTATTATAGATGGAAGAGAAGACAAAAGCTCAAGGGAAAACAAAAATCTAGGTCTGCCTCAGGTTATTATAAACTGAGACTTGATAGGCAGTCTCAATTGCCTGTTGCTAAGCAGCCAAGAGAATTGGTTGACCATACCCTGGGCCTTTAAAAAAAAAAAAAAAAAAACACAGAGCAGAAAGGGGGGGGAAGGGTGTTATGGAGATATAAAGTAATGTGTAAATGTCAGCAAAGAGTCCAAATAATTTTGTTGCTGAATGTGTTTGTGGGACACTGCTGCATGAGGGGTGTGGAACAAGTTAGGCCTTGAATGGACACGGTGACTTGTTTTAAAATAAAAAGAGAAGGAGAAAGATAGAGATTCTGCCATGTCAGCAAGGCCCAGCAGCACTTTCTTGGATGTTGAAGGGTCCCTTTAGGGGCATGATCTTGCATTCCCCTGAAAAGCTGCATGCTGATGGTCATAGGGACCGATTCCTGGGGATCCAAGTCCCTCCTCTCCCTGCCACTGTCACCAAAGTGGCCTTCAGCAACTTCTTTTTTTCCAAAACACTGCATACAAAACAGCACAAAACACGGGAGAGTCTCCACCACTCAGTCTCACCAGCACTGGTCCCAGCTCGCTTCTGGATGAAGCTGTGGAAAAGGCCAGATTGAAAACTCCTACCAGGTGAAATATCACCCACACCCCGAGTCCCAGCAGCCCCCACCGCTGCCTGCAGGGAGAAAATGGAGATCCCAGCCCTACCTGCAGACACTCCCACGCTGACAGGTCCTGCTCAGCACCCAGCTTTCCCCCTTTGCGCTCCTGGCAGCAGGGTAGCTGGAATGGGAGAAAACTGGTGTCTGCCTGGCAAAATAGCCTGCCAGAAGGTTACAGGGTTGTTAGTTGTGTCTTTTTTTTTTTTTTTAATTTTTATTTTTTTATTTTCTTATTGCTCAGCAAAGCTAAAATGGTAAAAAAAAAATAGACGCAATGCTTGGTGAAGGGGATGCCATCTCAGGAGCTGGCTTTGCTATTACCACCCACGATTATTTCACTCTCTTTTCCTTGTTTCTGCAGTGCAGATTTTGCCTGTCTTAAATGGAAAAAAAAAAACAGAGCCTACATTGGTTTGCAATGATCAGTTTGTAAATTGATGATTTCTGTGTTCTGCCTCTGACATCCCCAAGTCCCTCCTCCCCTCAGGGACCTTTACATCAGTCTCTTGCCCACCAGCAGCACACACAGGGTTATCTCAGTACACAACAGACATCTGGCAGTGGCCACGTTCCTTTGCACCAAACCTTCTCTTCCACCCTGCCACCCCTAGCGAATCCCCTTGGAAGCTGCTCACAGACAAGCTCTGCTGCCTGTCCAAACCAGCTGTGGCACAAGCTTCTCCTCCTCGTGCTGGTAAAGCAGACCAGGTGGACATCGGTCTGCAGGGGATTTGGGGTGGTGAAAGTGTGGTGGTTTAAACCACTTTATTG
>NW_008600460.1:0-207 GCF_000691845.1 Merops nubicus
TAACCCCTCCCCCAAGCACCCACACCCCATCCCAGTGCTCCCAGTAATTGCCAGTCTCCCCAGTAACACAGGGTCCCCCGATAACCCCAAGTGCCCCCAGTATCCCAGTCCCTCCAGTAACCCCATGTGCCACCCAGCAGCCACCCCACTCTCCCCATAGGCCCCATAACCCAGTGAGACCGGTGCCACCAGTGAGACCAGTGCCCC
>NW_008600460.1:400-614 GCF_000691845.1 Merops nubicus
CAATGTGCCCAGCAGCCCCAGCTCCCCCAGTGAGACCAGTGCCCTCAGTGAGACCAGTACCACCAGCAGACCCAGTGTCCTCACTGGGATTGGTATCCCCAGCATCCCTCAGTGAGACCAGTGCCCTCAGCAGACCCACTGCCCCCAGTAAGACCAGTGCCCCCAGTGTGACCAGTGTCCCCAGGAGACCCCAGTGCCCCCAGTAAGAGACCAG